>NC_056731.1:434865041-434890041 GCF_019279795.1 Protopterus annectens | reverse complement strand
CTGCTGATATCCTCTAAATTTGTTGGTATGGTGGAATTGATTGTTTCTGCTGTTGACCCTATAAAGGATTAATTAAATGTGCTATTTATCAAGTTCTGTCATACAATATTGTATGTTTTGTAAGGAGGTGTGAAAGACACTTACTATGCATACTCTGTGCATTGTCATCATGTGCTGAAGTGGAGAGTACACCTGTTAGCAGTAATTGTCATCTGTTGCATGTAATTATTCCATTTCAGCAATCAGATCTATATATAAATACATTACTGTTGTCAAACCAGCCTTCCTTAGCAGATGTCTGTTGATTCTGCAGACCTGGGTGATCACCAATATGCACACCACATCTGATTGCATCAGTGCTATCATCATCTGTGTCACAATCATTCCCAAAAATAGACAGGCAGTATTCCTCAATGGGTATTAAAAGGATAAGTGTAGGAGGTCCCTCCCCCAGTACTGCAACAAGCAATTGAAATCTGCCTTGCTTTTGTTCTGGGATGTCCTACCATATCATTGACATTCTTCGTGAACTGTGTTAAAGGATGGTTCCTTCCACCAACAGCATTTATATCCATAACCACTTGGTTCAAGGCCTTTGACCTCTCAACTTGTTTGGATCCTCTTTTACAAAAAGTTGTTTTCCATATGTCCTAAGGGCTGCCATGAGGACATAGTTCTTCTCATAGCTAAAATTGCTCTTTCTCTGTGTGGATCTCTGCTGCTATATCATTAATGTACATAAAACAAAATGCCAAAGTTATACACTGAAACTTTTGATCATGATGATCAATGGCAAAATAAAGGAAATGGTGTCCAACATTTTCAAGGACATGTTTGGCCAAAGCATTAGTAATGCTCTGTTTATTAATATTGCATTGGTGTTCATATACTCTTTGTTTTAAATGCCTCTCAGTTTTCCCAATATAAAAGCCAGGGAAAAGTTGACATTTAGCAAGATAAATCACACCAACACCAACACTGTCACAATTACATTTCCTTTATTTTGCCATTGATCATGTTATGAAAGACATTAGAGGCGGTCCTTGGCCACTTTGTTTAGAGGAAAGAGAACTTTCCTAGCAACTTATATTAAACACATTCATTTATCCAGGACTGACTGACCAATGTTCTCTAAAAAGTATTTTGAAATTGAAATCTATGGAGAGAATTTATAAATCAACATATATACAATATATGTGTTTTTAGTGTTATATTATATATTGGGATTATATGTACCACGTAGTAATTGTACTTTAAAATGCTTTAAATAATATATATTTACTGGCTCTTTAAGTATAAATGGGTTGATGATGTCATGATTAGGTCTATGCTTTAAAGCTGGATTGTTTACTTTTATTTTTGTCTGATGAAGTTCACACACTGGTTGTGTATGAAAGCGCTAACTTTTTATCTGTGGATTTATATTTGTGTATTTATAAATGTTTTTGGAGAAGACCCTTGCCTGTTTTCTTGTTTTTAATCCCTGTTTAACTTAAACAAGGGCCATTAAATAATGTTAATTATATACTAGGCAGGTGGAATGCATCAACTTAGCCAATCACACATTCTGCACCTACAGCAGAGCTCTATAAAGTATGCAAACACCCTGCAATCTGATTTTTCCCCAATATTCTGGACCATTGGAGTACACACTTGGGAATTTTAACACTGAGAGAATGCTAGGAGCTGCTGCAGGTCTGCTACATCTGTATGTGCTAGATGCTGAAATCACTGCTGCTGGTGCTGCTGAGAATAAGGCTAGACAGTCAAGGAGAAGAGTGTTTAGGCCCAGGATAACCTTCTAGGAGCTACATGAGCTGGAGATTGTAGAGTGCTACAGGGTGGACAGGGACATGCTACAAGAACTCACTGAGCTCTGCTGCCCTCAACCCAGACCCAGAGCCAACAGAGAGGAACCCATCTCAGTGGAAACAAAGGTATGCATAGCCCTTAGGATACTAGCTACAGGTACTTTCCAAAGACCAGCTGGGGATATGATGGGGGTCTCACAGGCATCAGCATCCAGGGAAATCCAGCAGTTCATGGATGCTATGCTACCACATGCCAGTGAGCACATTTCATGTTCCCTCACCCCTGAGGTGTGGGCCAGCAATATGCAACACTTCTACTGTGTAGCAGACTACCCTGAGCTACTGGGTGCCATAGATTGCACTCGTGTACACATCAAGGCACCACCCGGTGAGGAGGGTAGAATCTATGTCAACCACAATGGGTACCACGCCATCAACTGCCAGGTCATATGCAATGCCCAGGGGATTACCATGAATGTGTGTGCTGGTAGCCCTGGCAGTTATATCTGGTATGCATCACAGCTGTACCAGATGTTTGCTAGGGGGGACATCTCACACGGCCATTACTGTGGGATGCTGACTATGCACTGGAACCGTGGATGATGACACCCATCAGAAATGCATGCACACCCACAGATGAATGCCATAATGAGGCACCCACACAAGCTAGGACATCACAGCCATGTGTTTGGGCTTCTGAAGTTCCGGTGCCTTGATATATCTGCTGGAGCCCTGCAGTACTCTCCAGTCACATGTGCACATATGTTCACAGTATGTGTCATGCTACACAGTATGATCCTGCAGAAGCAGCTGCAGCAGGATCAGCATAGAGAAGGGATACACAGCCCCACCAGTGCCTAGGTCACCACAGTCACAGGAGGACTCAGAGGAGAAAACCCTTGATGATGTCCTTGTAGGCAGAGGTAGGTGTGCCCAGTATGCCCTGGCATTGGCTAACAGACAACGCACAGCACATTCACTGACAACCTATAGCCCTAGGGACTGACACCTTACTCCTGCTGACATACATATAGTAAAATTGTTGATGCCAGGCAACCCACACAACCTTTACCTATCCATGTATTGGCTGTGTACTGTTTGCATCACACAGATCAGCCCTGAGCTACAGTTCTGTCAACTGCTGCATTTACAAGGTAAGTCTCTAACCTACACACTAATTGTAAGGATTACTATAATATTGTATGTATGTATGGTTCTGCTGGTGTTATACAAGAAAATACAGTGAGCTATTTGGACAGATGTAACATCCACATGGGACTACAGATACCCAGTCCAATAGTATGTGTTCCTTAATATTCACTAGGCCTCATGGTTGGAATGTTCTCTACATCAGTCAATGGAGATGTTAAACAGTGGGCTCACATGATATGTGGACTACTGTCTATCCCAGCAGATCATGTACTGTTGTTCCCTCACCCCCAACACAGCAGTGTTCCCATATAAATGCTTTAACAGAAAATCAGCAATGGTATACCAGTGGACCAGGCAATCTCAGACCTGTAGCATAGAAACCGATGACACATTGTATGTCTCACTTAACGCAGGATAGCAATGTACATATTTATGCTGGTGATTGAGTGATGAATGACTCTTCTTTCTCTGGCACCCTGTGTGCCTCAGTGGGCTATGGAATCTAGCATGAGTGATGGTTCTAATCTAGAATTATTCACATCTTTTGCATGTAAGGTATTATTATGCTGGTGTTTTCACAGCCCATCAGTCTGTGTGTGGTGTAACATTTTGAACCTCAGTCACATATCAATGACATCAGACAGCTGGGGAATGCCGTGAACAATTTGAGTGAAGGGCAGTACTGAAGAATCAGGAACAGATGCCAGTGTCTGTAACACACAAAATCCCAGATTGGAGTATAGGTAGGTGTGGCATGGTGCCACTCTAGAAGCACTGACAATCCCACTGGGTGTGCCCATACACTTAGTTAAAATGAGTGCAGTTCTGTTTCCCCTTCATCAGAATGACCTGTTATGTATAGATATGTCTCTACCTACAGACATATACGTATACATATCCATCTGTCACTATCTCTCGCTCACATACAAAGTATATCTGTCTCTATGTAGTGCAAATAGATATATACCGGTATATATAGCTATATATATTAAACCAATACATAGACTCACCCCATATACCTACATAGCACATATACATATCATGCACACACACAGCTACATTTATATATACATCCCTGTTATATACAGAAATATGTCTATGGATGTCTGTATTGTCCTACATACCCTAATAATGGTGAGTAAATCTGCACTATCACACATCCATGCTGTTGCTCAAAGGATCCAACGTAAGGGCACAACAGTACATAATCCACTTACTTACAGACACCTGTGCCTGCTGAATGTCATCACATAGACAGGCACAGGTGAGCAGGTGGTATAATGTATAATGTTATCAATGCATGCATGGACAGGGCACATTATTCCTGCCAGGCTTGCCTATCTAAGTGCAAACAGCTACATATGGCCACACTGGTAACTGTACACATGTAGCTAGGATAATAACAGTTATCACACTGCTAAGATACTAGCTGCAGATAACAGTACCAAGCAATATCATGCTGCAGGCCAGAGATGCTGTTCAACACAAGCCCAGTTCATAGCTTCATAGGCGTTTACTAGGCCAATGACCACAGGGGCCTTTTTAAACCTAGCCATGCATCCAAAATCTCTGACAAGTTCTGATACCCTTGATAAGTGTAGGTCTGGGCCTGGGAGAAGAACCATTTACAGGTTAACTGTGTCCATTAGAGATGCAGGTGCCAGACCAGGGATGAATTTCTGGTTTGTAATCCAATTGTCCAAGTTGCACTTGAATTAGGTTATGGAGGAACTGTACTTCACATGGGTGGGGAGCCTGTTCCATAGATGGGGGTAGTCTCTGGGATACATACCTATCCCTTCAGCAGGTCCTATTTATATCACAGGCAAGGTTTAAGTCTTTATAACAGGTAATTCTGGTGCTGTTTGTTTTGTGGATTTGCAGGAGCTCCATTAGAGTGGGGTCTGACAATGCCCTGTATGCCAGGCATATATCTCCCCTCAAAAGCCTGTAGGAGACAGAATACATGGATAGGGCCTTGAGGTGGTCTGCACAGGACATTTTACTTATGCTCTGTATTCTTGTGGTGAGGAACTTCTGTGGATGTTTCAAATTTTGGATATGCCTGGTTAGGTGTATAGCAAAGGAGGCATTGTACTCAATGATAGGTCTTATGAATGCCAAATACAGTGGAACAATGACTTATTTGGACTTAGATGCCATACCTTTGTTTATAAGTTGCGCAACATAGAATTATTTCCTCACCACTGTAGACACATTATGGTCAAAGGCTAGATTACTATCTATGTGTGTCCCTAGGTCCATGACTACTGGGTCAACTGTAAGGGGTGTGTTGTCAATATGATAGTTATGAGGGATGGATGACTTCCCAATGGATACTATTGTGCATTTCTTGGCATTTGGGTTTAGTCCATGGCTCTGACACTGGCTGTTTATCTGTGTCAGCCCCTCCTGGGGAACATTTGTGTCAGTGTGAGATTCAATGTCAGCTCCTAATTTGCAATCATCTGCAAATTTAGTCAGCCAGAGACCACTGACTTTGGCCTTGACGTTTGAGAAATAAATGCCAAAAAGGAGTGGTCCAAGAACTGACCCCTGAGGGACACCACTTGTGACAGGCCTCTTTGTAGAGGTGAACTCCCCAATTCTAACTTCCTGGATCCTGTCTGTGAGTCAGTTGGCTATCCAATGGGTGACATACGAGTTTGTACCTAACCGCTTGAGTTTCTCAACAATGTCTGAGTGGGGTATTGTGTCAAATGCCTTGGCCCGGTCAAGTTAAGCAGTGTGAACAACTTTGCCTTCATCCATTGCTTTGGTGACCTTCTCAAAGAAGTCCACCAGGTTGAGTAGGCATGGTCTGCCCTTGATGAAACCAAACTAGGTCTAGAGGTTTGCTATATCTCTAGTGATAATCTCTGTGATAGTTCTTTCCATGGTTTTACATAGTGTGTGCAGTCCGCAAGTAAATATATAACAGACTTAAGCCGTGGTATGTGCGATAAGTACTGTACTCTAAAGTGTGTAAGACTAGATTGGTAGGGCTTCTAATCTCACTCCAGCCTACTTGGGGGATGTGTGTGTATTCCCCTGCAAAACAACTGACATGACCTCATGAGCTATCAGCCTGCAATGCTTATGCACTTTTTAGCCCTGTAACTTGCTGCTGGCATCCAAACTGTCCTCTTCTACAAGGCCTGATAATGTCATCCACCTTAAGACTACCAGCTGCCAATATAGGATCAGATTTAAGTCGTGGCATGTGTGAAAAGTAATGTGCTCTATAGTGTATAAGACTAGATAGGTAGGGGTTCTAATGACATTCCAGGCTACTTGGTTTGTGTGTATGTCCATATGGCCTAAATATGATCACCTCAATAACATAGAAATAGGTAGGGTGTTGTAGTATTCTACTTTTAGCAGGTGATTTGGCACTCCAAATGACTGACCATGACAAGGCCTGCTGATGTCATCAAGCATTATATATCATAAACTGATAGTACTAGCAGGCATGCGGTGTGTTGTGTGCCTCACATACTGTGATCTGTACTGTGTACAATTACATAGGTAAGTGTTCTAAACTGCATACAGCCAACTTTCACTATGTGTATGCCTTGGCTTGTCCTGTACGCAGTAATTGGAGGTGGTGCTAGCCCCAGTTTAGCCATGTTTTTGTGTGAGGCTGTTAGAGCATTTTACATCATCTTATGGAACCATAGGATATTTGAACTTCACTAGCATAATGGCCATACAGCCCTCACAGTCCTACACAACTTTATACCTATAGTTACAGGATCAGCGAATATTACACCAGTCCAAGAGAGACACAGGCAGATGCCCTGTGGTGGGATGACGGTCACCCAGTCAGTCATGTAGATGGCATGTTCTGAGGTGCTCTGAGGTGCTCTGTCATTGGGCAGAGTTCTGTTCCAAGGGTATATTTACATCTCCTAGAAAAATCTTCCCTGCCTGCATGTATTACTCACCTCACATACAAGGTTAATGTCCTTACAGTGCTTTATACATCTACTATACCTCCTACAGATAGGCAGCATGTGCAATCAAGCAGGGCCACACATTGCCATGTATGCAAGGCACAGACCACCTCTGAGTAGTCTATATGCCACAGGCTAAGATGGCACTCATTGCAGATGATCTCTGTGGAATATATACTGAAGACGTCAGGTGTCCTTGTGAGGGACAATACTGGTGTGTGCAAGTGCCAGTACTGCTTGTAAAGGTACATTACCAAATGGCCATTGCACTCAGGAATCGGCATGCTGAGGGAAGAGTACTTGGAGGTTATGCGTATGTCACTTAGAGGTGACTGTGCCCTCGGGTATGCCATATGATTCCTGCCACACCACTGTAGAGGCATGGTGATCTGAGGAACATGAGGTGTATACCTGTGTGGCCATGTCTGTATGCTCAGTTCTTTCACCCCGTGTCTGTACTGCACATGTTGTGACTTGTTACTTGCCAGGTACATAGGTCTTACTGATGGAAATGATATTACATATAGATATGCATGGAGTTCATGGCCATTAGTATGTCAACAGGCATGTGCTCAGCAATACCTCTTGCACGGTAGTGACATAACACTGAGACCCTATGAGTGCTCACAATTTGTAGGCATCAGCGAACATTGCTAGCCACAGTCAGTCAGTAGTCATATGTATTGTGCTTAAATGGCTTCCAAGCAGAGCAGGACCCAGGACTGTGCCTTCTTGAACACTGCTGCTTACAGATCAGCTATTGGAAGTGGATGTCCTTATGTAGAGCATGTGTGCCATCAATAGGCCACTAAGTGACCCGAAAAATGACACTATTGTGGATGCCTGAGTGCTTTGTAAATGCTGCCTAAGCAGGGGATATAGACAGACATCTTGGCTGAGTCTAGGGGGTTGTATTCACTGATGTCCCCTCACCCAGGTCCTGGATGACTGCCTCAGACATGTCCACCATGTGTAACAGTCATGCTCCCCCTGTCACACATACAGACTGTGTACAGTCAACTGTGTGTGGACCACATATATGTGTGTGCTGATGACTGCCCCTATGGGCATACAGATATGGGTACTTAGATAAAGAGGTCTAGGGTTATGTCGGTTCGTGGATGCACCACCTCTGTGCAGGGGTATAACAGTTGCCATTGTCCACTCAGCTGTTGTGCAGCCAGTGGTTTCAATATGATTGCAAGGTTTTCCCAGTGCAGTTTGTAAATCTTGTCAGATCACATGTGGGATGCAGCCTGTAATGTTAGCATGCGCAATAGATGCTGTATACCCTCCACTGAGAAGCCAGTTACGAACTGCTCTGTGAATATGGAAGTTATGGGAGAGGTTGTAAGAATGTCATGTGTCACATGTGGTGGGGACAGGGGAGTGTAGTTGACACAGACAATGTGGGACTACAGGTTAGCTATGAGTACAGACCCATCATATGTGGCAGCATTATGTATGACTTCACCAGTGATCTGGGCCTGTCTTTTGTGGTCACACATAATTAAACTGTGCATTGTGGTTCTGCATTGTGTGGGTGGCTGATTTTGTCACTTACTGTGTCTACACAACATCACAAGAACACTATGTGCATCTTTTAGCTGAGGAGGTTGTGCCTCCATGTTGGCCCCCCGCACACAGCCCCACTCTCATACAGCACTGTCCACCTGTTATTGTATAGCCTGCTAATGGCAGGTGTTCACCAGTCAGGTTTGGTGTGCAATGATGAGCCTATGTTCCTCCTGTCACATACAGCTGAGTTCATGCAGCTGTAATGCTGATGGCAAAATGCTTGGGTGTAGAGTTCTGCATACTTGCCTGTTCCATCTGAAGGAGTAAGTGCAGTCAGGCTAAGTCAACCATCCCACAGGCAGTAATACATGGCTTTGATGACATATATGTCTATATTGTCTGCAAGGTGGAGTTCGTGCTGGTAGTTCTAAGGAGAAATATGTGGGCACATCCCACGAGGGTGGACCTCACATTGGGGGGCTGTGGTGGACACCCATAGTGTAAACACATGGTACAATGTGGTGGTTCCCTATGCTGAGATGTCACGGCATGGACCTGGACTAACCTCTGGGCAAGTGAGGCACAGCACGTCTAAGCAACAAAGTGTACACTTATTACACTGCCCTAATGTGTTTGTGTGTGCTCTGTACAGACACCTTGCATGAGTCTCTTCTTGTAACATGCTGGAGGTAACTGCAATATGTATGTGCACAGAGGATAACTAGCTTGTAGTGTCAAGCGGTGTCCCCAGATCTCTGGGCAATGTCACCTGCAATGCCATGAGAGGAGTTAGCATAGATATGAACACTAGCACTGTCATACACTGACTGACACTGGATCACACACTGTTACTTTTGCACAAGGGCAGAGCATGCCTACCAACTTTAACCAGCAGAGGTCATTGCCTGTTACACTGTGTAATGGATGACGGAATTATGTCTCACTCCACCAGCCTTGGTCTGACAAGAAAGTGTTTGACAATAATAGGCCAGCAAGCCTTGATGGAAATTGTGTATGTTATGTACAGAGTGTTATGGAAGCTGGTGGATAGGCAAGTGTCTGATGGTCATACTCTGGGAAGATAGCATTGGGAGACCTATGCTGCAATGACGCCACTCAGCAGTGAAGTTCACCAGTCTTCATTATTGGCATACACCTTCTAGCCATTCCCTCCCTGCAGTCACAGCCACTGTAAGTGACTTCTCATGAAGTATATTAGCAGGTGACTGCATATTAGGAGCTGTCACCAAATCCAACACAGAACCAACAGTTATCCAGGATGACCTAAGACGCACATTCAGTTGTAGTCTGAGCCACTGACAAAAACTACATGCCAACGACTGCACAATACTATCCTTTGGGAAGACATCCACCCCTTCAAAATATTGTAGTGTCCACACATCGCACACAGTTGAGCCAGTACACATTGATTTATGGACACAGGGAGTAAGGTTTACCTTCATAAGTGCATTATGCACTTGGGCGAATCCACTATGTGTGAAAGAAGGTTTCCATATTGGCAATACCTCGAACATAAATTTTCCGAATGTGCAATGAGTGAATGCACATTGGCATTCGTTCATTACAGATTCAACATTGTGGGTGCGGAGTGCACAATAGTGGGGATCGGGAAATGAACCCTTACCCCACTGTAGTGCGAGCTCAGAGTTAGTATATTAAAGTAGGGGGTTGTGGGGGTGCAGGGGGGGGCTTGACCCCCTGCATTACGACGTGTCTTCGACATTGTAGTTTGAAAATCAGCAAATCTGCTGTTCAATTTGCTAATTTTTGAACTACGGAAACTTTTGCAGTTTAAAATTCACGCTTTTGGTTCACACAAAAGCACAATCGATATTGTCATTTATGACAATATGATGGAAATCTCAGACTGTCACTGCTATACTGCATGTGGCAGTCATCACACCTATTATTGTGTGCATGGCACCCTTGCTGTGTCACTACACAGGCATATCGTACAACTGTTTCAGCCACACAAGTTCTATGGTACACCAATACACAGTGTAGATAACATATCCTATGGAGTCCTTGTCAAGACCATACATGTAGTCTGTCACCTAAATGCTTTGGAGGGGATGTATATGGCTCCGGACAGGGAGGTGTCAGATCCCATATTGTACCCCTTCGCATATCCATGAAAGTACTAACATGTTTCTCACCTGTTCAACATGCCTACAAAATCACTGTGGTATATATACATAGTACATGCTTGAGAGGCAGGTATGTAACACAGACACAACACCCTACATGAAACACTCCCCCCATGCATGTGAATCACACATCTGTTGTAACACACCTCATGATCAGGTCACGCAATGGGATGCAGAACACGACAATCCTAACTGGTGTTGGACAACTGTCTGTTCTGGACACAGGATACTTGTAGATGAGTCATCTCCAGCACCACAACTTGTAGATGTCTTAGTTTCTAGAACCTTGGTGACACTTATTAGGGTATCAGACCTTTTCACAGATTAGGGATGCATGACTACATTGAATGACGCCATTGTCCCTGTTAGCCTGTTATACACAAATGAACCTATGTAGCCATGCAGTTATAGTGCTGTACCTTGCTCATGACTATATCTGCTGTGCTGACATGCCATCCTGTGTTGCTGTATTGCCACTGTGTACTCATACATTCTCCAAATAGACTCCTGAAACAGAAAAAATAAACAGGTCCATGACACAGCTTTCATTGTGTAAGTATACAGCCATTACAACACCATACAACATAAGGTAAACAACAGTTTGTGGTGTACTTGTGAGAATTGCCAGTATACAGTATCTGTCAGTAATCACAAAAAATGGCATGGCAAAACAGCATTGCATTACACAAATACATGTTAACCAATATACCATAATACACATAGCTTAATTTCCCTGCATCAAGGGGGCGGATGACAGGGATGTGGCACAGGTATCAACACTTGCACAGGATGTTGTGTGGGGGAGCAGGAAACCTAGGCTGATCCAAATGGTTGAGAGCATGTGTGTGAGTCAGGAAGGGAAGCAGGTAAGATGGACTATGGAAAGGTGTTGTGTATGTCTGTATGTGACCTGCATTTGACAATGGTGTGTGAGTGTGTACATGTACACAGTCAAGCTTAGTGCTAGACCTAGATGTGTGTATACTGGACAGCCTTCGACAGTACATGGTAGAGCTGACAGCTCACCATCTCTGGCCCTGAACACGGGAACTGGCACTGTCAGGAGTTGCACTGCCACCTTCATGCCCAAAGTCAGAAGCAGTATTAATACCTGAAGGTGACTGCTGTTTGCTGGGACTGTGTCCTCCATGGGACCACCCTGGACCATGAGCCCATGGCCTGTCACGTTTTGGTGTGGACAGCACAACTCCCCTCTGTAGCGCTGGATGTACTGCCAGTATGGGTGCATGACTGTGCATGGCCACATGGACTCTCAGCAGATGGGGTTGCCGACCTACAGCCACAAGTCTGACACTGAAATCCAACCAGATGTTCCAGCACAGACAATGTGTGGTTCAAGACAGACACTGTCTCAGCCCACCTTCTGTCCACTGCATCAGTGAACTAATCCAGGGTATCACCAGTGCGGTGGAGGCAGCCATGGATGTCAGACTGTGCTGCAGCCATAACCCTAAGCATATGTCTAGACTTCCATTCAGAATGTGCCTGTGCCTCCATGATGGCCTGGTACATGGGCTGAGTGACCCGTGATGTGACACCTGCAACAGGTGGTGGATGGACAGCAGCTCCCCTACAAGCACCCCTATCAGTCAGTCTGTGTGGAGCCTCACCAGTTCTCTGGCTGTGGCCACTGTCTACACTCACTGGAGCCAAAGTTGCCACACTTTCCTGTTCAATGTCCCCACCCTCTGACTGTCCAATATCTGTGGCCTTCGGGGACTGGATATGTATGGGCATACTGCCTGTGTGCAGTGACAATTAGGGCAGAAGAGGGATGCCAACCTCTGGGAAAGATTCAGCCCCCGAAACCCCCACCTGTGCCTCACTGTGGCCACCATCATCATCAAAGGTTTTGGAGACACTGACATCAAGTTGTGTAGGGGACAGATGCCAACCCCTCGGTCACCTGTGGCAAGAAAGGGAAAGGCAGTACATTAACACCTGCACTATTATGCTCTGTAGTACTATCTTGTGATATATGTAAGGCTGTATACACTGTCATCACTATGCGAGACTTGTTGAAAATCTAACCTCATATAGTAGGACTTGAGTAAAGTACTGTTCCCAAGAACAGCTGTAGTTACTTGTAAATAAACTCTCATTATGCTGCAATCTCATCAGCAAGAGTGTGGTACACTGTTGACATTAGTGTAGACTCTGCACAGTTGACACATATGACACACTGCAGTGTCCTGACAATACTGTCACATCTGTCAGTGTGGTCACACCTGCAAGGCATAGGTATGGGTCTAAAACATGTGTACAGTCAGGAAAATATGTGCGCATTTGGCAATCATGCCAACCATACAGCAATACAGACAGTAGGCCTGGGATGACAGTCTAGGGATTACATTGCTGTAAACATACATCAATAACAAAACAGTGTCATGCTTACCAGGAGCAGGACCACGGGCTTGTGTGATACCTAACCAAAAATCACAAAAAGGCAAACCGACTATGTGTGATACCTGACTAACCTGTGAAAAGTTGAGGGAGAAGTAATGTCAGTACCACCTCAATTTCCACCACCACATGGTAATATATCCATATATCTCACATTTACAGTAGTTACTGTGTTAATTGTTATAGTGGTCAAAATCTGAGAATAACAGTCAAAATGCAGTTAAACCTTTCTCTCCCCCCAAAGCAGACACCCACATAAGACTATGTATGCCCTGACACACTGAATGCTACAGTATTGCAATGCTGATCAGCCTGACCTTACCAGCACACTCCTCTTCTGTGGAAACTGTGACACCCACATCCACAATGTAGGGTGTGATGGATGCCTGGGAGCTGTTGTGTGTGCCTAGATTTGCCAGAAATTTCTCTGTTACTTAGAGTGGTTGTTCCACTGCAGGCCTTCTACTGGTAACACCATGATCACTGGATACATCTGCCAGTCTTCTACATGCAACATTGATCATGTCTGTTGTGCAGTGTTGAATCTGCTCATATGTCCTGTTCTGATAACCTGTGGCATTGACATCAAAGACAAGGTCAGCCCACAATGCTTTCCACTGTTCTCTGTTGTGCCTCCCGCTGGACAGTAGGGCATCATGGTATTGACAGACCCCTTCTAGTATCAACTCATTCTCAGCATCTGTGAAAGCTGCTCTGTGATGTGCATACATGTCTCCTGGAAGACAACAACATGGAAACATGTCAGGATCACATACACTATGTAGAAGTACAGCAAGGACAGAATGGCTGGCAATATCCACTGCTTGATCACACATGTCATATTCCACAGTGTAAAAACATGCTAAGCATGTGGATACAACTGGAATAATATCAATAGTCAGGTATTCATGTGTATGGCATGACAGATACTGCTGTACGATCATACGGCCGACATGGGAGTCTATTGTAATGTGTCCCCAATGGCCAACTCCCCTGATAATATGTCAAAACAACTGTGCCAAACAAATAGCAGTTTTGATTACAACCACTATAAAGGGAGATCCCATGAGCCCAGTGTGCTATACTGACACTGTACATTCCAATGTTTAGGTATTGCATATCCTCTGTATGTGTAACAAATCTGGAGATCATTGATATGTCTTTATCACAGTTCTAAGAATGGTTTATTGCTGTGATCCCTATTCCCCGTAAGTATATTCACACATCTGCATCCTGATGTAAACAAAATGGCTACATACCTGATGGAGTGCAGTACTCCTCTGCTGATATGTGCCGATAGTTAATATTTTGCATATGCATGTTCTGTGTAAAGAAAGTCTCATTCAGACTCATTCCCCATAGCCAGCTGCTTGCCATTTTAACATGGTTCTCATCAGCAGGTGATTGCCTCTTAACCAATCTGTGGTTCTGATATAAGACCTTCATGTAGATTAGGGGCCCTTTATGATATGTTGTTCTGGACATTACTGGGGTGAGGAGACTAATTCATCACAAAGGGTAGGTCTGTAGCAGCAACCTTTACATAGAGATGGGTGTGCCACAGGCTGCAGCTGCTACTGCAGGTAATAGGCATAGGTATAGAGTGTGAGCACTTTGGAGGACAACAAGCTGTAGGAGTAAATGTGGGAGGTGTGTCAGCCTTGTTGAAGAGGCAGAGCCAGAGTGAGGGCACCCTTTCCAATACAATTAAGGCATGTGTTTAAGGTGAGTATGTTATGCAACAGTATCACTAACAGAGTACTAGGCCACATGTTTGTTGTGTCCTTGAGCAACATGAGGGATAAATATAACAATATGTCCACCATTTGCTTGACTGTCAGGACATGTGTTACAGTCTGGTAGTAATTTGGAGCATGTATGAGGGCAGTCCTTGTTACAAGCAGATACTTCAAATGTGTATGTTAGTTGTGCAGTTGTGCTAATGTCACTGTGTGTTTGAAAGGATTGTGTGGTGCACTCATTTGCAGTACCTGAATTGAATTTCTCTGTGAATGCATATTAATGCATGATGTGAGACTTTATGCACTTACACTTTGGATATAGGGATATATGAAGTGTGTTTCTGCAGGCCTGTGGCTTCCAACAATGAAAAGCAGACATTTCATTTGATATGCATTGTGAGGATAAAGAGTGCATGACTCAGTTATTAATTGCTGGCTTCGCAATACTGTAATTCCACTGATAGACACCACTGGATTTGAACCCGGGACTGTGTGTGGCAAAATGTACTGTTTGCAAGGCTGACAGACTAAGCTACTGCTACAACAGATGTATTTGAAAGATATGTGCACACATATAGGCTGTAACATACATTTTCTACATCCATCAGTATGTGCATGGTTTTATATGGCTGTATTTATATTCCAGGGTCCCAGATGAACATGTAGTTTTCCCTTAATGCCTCAGCAGGTGTCTTTCTACATGTTGCTGCTAAAGGGCACATTTACCTGCTATCATAGGCCTCACATACATCCATTATTATGTCTTTGGCTTTCTAGTAGTGTAGTATTGCACCAGAGTCTAAGGTACACTCCCATTTTTTTCATTACTTTTTAATCACGTTTGCATGGCTTGGCATGGCACGCAGCTCATTGAAACATGCCTAATGACTGTAACTGGCAATTACTATGATTTGTTTAAACCACCTGTTTTAATTAAGAGTTCTGTAGAGTGGCAGGTTAATGCACTGGTCTGCAGTTGCAATGGTTTTGGGTTTGAAATATAGGACAGGTAAGTGCGTATTATGATTTTAAAAGCACATAGAGTTAATATATCTCTATTTAGCTGAGCTTAGCGATTGCTAAAAACATATAAAGAAAAGAAAAATGGGGAGATAGGAGAGTGGTGAAATTGGTGTAAGCAGGGGAAAAACATAGTGAAAGGCAGGTAGGGATGTGAAGGATGAGTGTAGTAAAGAACCATGGCTATCCATTTCTAATACAGCAACAACTGTGCACTTCAACAGAATTTTTATGACTTTGAATACTCACCCCAGAGAGGGGAGAGGACAACATAACTGTGTTGTCAAACCAATTGGATCAAATTATGTGTGCTCAGTGGACACATGTGAAATGGAGAGCTATGTATGGGTCGATATTTTTTTTTGGGACAGGTGCACTTTTTTTAAGGTGAGAGTGGAATGTTGGGGATGAGACATAGGTATGTGTGGGGGAGGTATGTTGGGTAGGTGAGGAAGCATTTGCAGACAGACAAGACAGCATACAGGGATGGTGTGTGATACATGAGGAGGGTGAACACCTTGGATAGGGATGGTTTTGTGGAATCTAAGTCCCATGTGCCTCCACAAGGCAGCAGCATGACTCAGATCCCCACCCATGGGACTGTCAGCACTGCTCCATCACTGCCCCAGGGATAGCAGTGGTAGAGGCTGGGCACTGGGGTGAGGCTTCCCCACCAGGTTGGCTAGCATGTCCTCAATCTGGTGCAGGAGGCAGTCAAGTCCATGGTAGACTATCCTGTGCACCAAAACTAGCAGCTTAGCCTGGGGGCCAACTTCCGTACTTCACCACTCCCAGAGGGGGACCAGTCCCCATGCTGCAGGGCAATACTAACTAATGCCACATGTAGCACAGGGGCAGCAGAGGGAGGCACCACTGGTCTAGGTCCCAGACGTGCTGGGACTCAGTGCCATGGCCAAAGGAGGCAAGAAAGGTGGATCAGCCGGAACCAGTTTACCTTGATGTCCTGTGGTAAATGAGATATAGCAATAAGTTAAGGTTAGTAATAACCAAACCATTGTTAGTATTAACAGAATGGAACATCATAGTTATTAATCCAAATATATTTTAATGTATATTATGTGTAACACGAGATAAGTAACATAACAGTCAGTATGTTAAAGCATGGCAGTAAGAATTAAACCATAATGCCACCAAAAGAGTTAGTTTAACGAAATATATGTTAATACTGCATCGTAATAACACATAACAATAATAAATCACATTTTACCAAAATGTAGTTAGGTTAACAAAATATGCTAATATTAAATAATAATAATAATAAAAAACAATAATAAATAACAATGATAAATAAATGAAAATAAGGGGTGGGGAGAGAAAGAAAACATTCCATTGCTGACAATGCAGATTATATCCTGGGAAGCACTGATAATAAATACTCTACAGGTGTGCAGTGTCGGTTTTGAGTATGGTGACTACAATTCTTCTATAGCTGATGTAGCACGTATATACCACTCAAGCTGTTAGCATAGGTCAGTATGGGCCAAGCAATAACAAATGCAGGTACATAACTGCACAGAACAGTTACATATAATGTGGACTTATATAACTACCAAGGTGTTTTGTAAGTGGATTTGGTAATACATTACATTCCAGGTAATCATTTTCTGGTACTCCTGTAACAGAAGGATTAGGCAGTTTTAATTACCTTAAGAGAAGTTGTGACACTGTGAGAGGGGACATCTGCAAATAATGTAACAATTGACCACAACAGCTTAGTACAGACATGCAGGGAATACAGCTGTACTGGAGATATTTAGACAGATATATCTGGAAATTAGCAAGGCTGCTTAACACTTTATTGGTACTGCTGATAAATGTCTGTGAAATCTAAACACAATATCCGCTCATAACATGGGCTACCTCAAACATATATCTTTTGTTCCTGGAGTGCGAGAAAATGAGAGCATTATGTGACTGATATTGGCCTGCAGACAACATTGAACCATATTATAAGTTGAGCAATACATGTTACAGGGCATTTTTTGCATTCTAGAACAATTACAGTGTTATGCGTGGAATACAGCCGTACTGCATATATTACGACAGATTTATTTAGGCATCAACAATGCTGCTTAACACTTTATTGGTATTGCTGGTAAATTACTGTGAAGTCCACACACAATATCTGCCCATAGAGAGGGCTACCTCATCCATATACCTTTATTACCTAGAGTAGGAGGAACAGAGAACATTATATGGCTGATATTAGTTTTGCATTCTACAGCTATTATAGTGTTACACTTGACTGCAGCAACCTAACCATAGACAAGGAATGCATACAGCTGTACTGCAATGGTTATGACAACACAATTCTGCTGTATACCATTTTGCTTACTGTTATTGGTATTGTTTATTGTTTATTACTACACAGATGTTATTGTTCATTTATTGAACTACAGATCTAATTGCCCATTTATTGCACTACAGTTCTACTTGCCCATTTATTGCACTACAGTTTTTATTGTGTATAATTTATTGCAGTTAATGCTTTACTCTTTCTTGCTTATTGCACTACAGTTAGCATAGTAAATCTGTAGTAACCACACTCACGGCCAACCTGGCAAGTTGCCTGGCATGGGACTCAACAATGTGAGCCCTCTCAGCTGCTGCTGTTGGGAAAGAAGCACATCATTATGCATACCAGTTTTGCAGACATTCAGTTTGCATTTTGGTAAAACAGTGGAAAACATACTTATATATTTGTGGGGCATGCCTGGCTCCTGCCGTTTGGACCCAAGTGTCCAAGGTTCCCCTCTTTCTCTTCTTCAGGTCTTCATAATGGTGGTGGCACTGGTCACAAGTGCGAGGGATACCAGTAGCACTGGTGAGTTCCCTGGCCAACTGGTCCCAGCCCTCCACCTTACATTCTGAGCCCTGAAAACTGCCCTGCATCAACATGGGTTCATGATTCTTTACCAGGAGCCCAAGAAAGACACTGGACTCCTGCACACCATATCTCTGTGCTCAAAAGCATGCACCTTCACCAGCACTGCCTGCCATATCCACAGATAATAAGACTCTAAGAAATGGTACAGCATTCCCTCCTATTGGCATTAATATATAGGCTGTTTTCCCACCCTTACACTTCATTGAATAACATTCAAAAAAGTGCCACTTTGCTTAGCATCATGCAAACCAGCTAAGCATAGCTCACCAGCACTTAAACTCACACAACCATGGTTTTAGCCAAGCTTAGCACTGAGCAAACAATAGTAGTCATTAGCATTTTTAAGCAATGCTTAGCACTGTACAACACTACCAAATATAACAATTTTGTGTTTAAATTAAACTAAAATGTACATTGTGTTACAACCATGTTATGGACTCGAACCCAGGAACTACTACATATTAGGCCATAACTCTACTCATTTAGCTATTTGGATATAGCAAAAACTAGTATACCTTCACATATTCTACTAGGCTACCTCTTAGCGTTGCTCAGCACCGTACTGCACAAACATTAATTAATTAATTACATCCAGTTTCTAGTTTTAGATGTCTGGCAGGTGTCAGCTATGTATGTATAAGTGCCGCTCAGCTCTGCTGTGCTCCGAGCAGTGCCGCACAAATGACAATTGAAAATAAACAAAAGAAAAATTAAAAAAATTTAATTATGATAATTAATTACATCCAGTTTCTATTTTTAGATGTGTAACAGGTGTCAGCTGTCTATATGTAAGCACAGCTTGGCTGAGCTCCGGGCCACCACAACAAAATAGACAGCAATTAAAAAGAAATCCATGAAAATAAAATTTTCCACATTTAAAACATTTCACAGCATTTCAACAGTAGCAGGGACCTTTACAGGGAGCCTCACTCTGTGCATAACATCTGACCAGGCATCCACAACCATGGGTAGCCTCTACACTTCTCCCTACATGGATTCAATATCCCTGTTCCTATGCTCTTCCCTCGGCAGTACATCATCATTAATATGCATGGAGTGCTGCCAAGGAGGAACTGTGGCCATGTACATGGATGCATTCTGTGTAGGCTGCACACACTACACACATTTTCTTAAATCCTGAGGAATATGTTCTGTTTAAAACAAGTTCAGCTAGAAGGATTTCTTAATTTCCTTTCATTTGTTACATTTTTATGTGGGTATACAGCTTCTGCCTCTGTGATGGGAATGTAAAAGTTTGTTACTTAGATATTACTTAAAACTGCAACCCAGTCCCCAAAAAGACAAGCTGTACAAACTTAAAATGTAACAATCGGATGGAAGTCATGCAGTCTTTGCAATTCCACTTGCATCAAAGAAGAAATATTGATGAGTACAGATCAATTAGTTACAATGAAAGTATGCAATTCTGTGCTTTGCTGCTTTCCTGCTGTCCTGCTTAATAAATGGAAGTGTAACAAATGGAAGTCTATAGTAAACAAAAATCAAAATAAATGTTTACAGAAGTAAGCATACATAATAAGCAAATGTAACGATAACATAAGTGACTTTCTGAATAGCAAATATAATCTTGTCAGAAATATTGCAAAACACACATCTAAGATAGTTAAACATGCTTCATGTGTTCTAAATGAGATTTTATAATTGAAATCAGGCTAACAGGATATTTAAATGAACTTACTGAGAGTGCTCGTGAGAATGTCAAAATAAATAATTATTTTACAATAAAGGAAAAAATAAAATAAGTTTTCTATATTTCTTATTTATATCATAACTATTAATGCAGAAGTAATTCATATACAAAGACAGTAGAGAAAGTAGAGTGCTTTTTGTACACGACTGTAGCACAACCCATATCAGTCAGAAATGTCCAGTGTACTGCCATTTATGTTACATCAGTATATGTCATTAGTATGAGTACACTGCAAATGTAAAACTCATCACCAGTTCATAGCAATGTGCTGATTTTTCTCATGCTTCCAGTACCATTGCCCAGAATTTTCCTTTATTTCAATAAAGTTTTGATAAAAATAAAAAAAATAATAACAACTGTTAATAAAGATTGCAATGATTTATGACAGTATTAATGAATTTATGTCCATTTTTGTCTCTCTACTCTCCCTCTCTATTTCTTTTTCTTATTTTAATTATGCATTCCTTTGGCTTTCTTTAATTTTCTTTCTCTCCCATTTCTGTTCATTTTTCCACAGGTCCAGAATACTTAAGAGCAGCCCAACCACGTTCCTCCCAGTTAGGGAAGATTCACTGTCTGTGCATCCATTGACATTCTTATAGAAAAACAATGGCGCCAGTCCTGTAGGCACCATGGCATGTTACAGCCTGGCAAACCTCACAGACCATGGGCTTCAGGAACTGGTTGAGGATGTGGTGGAACAAGTAGAGGAGTGACATCTTCAGCCAGTCCATGATGCTCTTCAGTAGCTTGAAGACTTGCTGCCTCAGTCAGTGCTGACCACTGCACCATCAGAGCGCCCTACCCCCTTAATATCAGGCTCCTCCACTGGAACACCATAAGAAACTTACTGTAAACTCCTCTTCACCACCCTCCTTTCCTAATCCTTTCTTCTACACCCTTTACCTACATCCCACCCAAACTACCCTTTTACATATAAGAAAAAAAATGCTACAGTTTATACCCTGTCTGCATGGAGTGCTACAGTGCTCAGGTCTTAGTTTAAAAAAAAAAAAGATTTTTTTTTTACTTTTAAACTGCAGCAAACTGTTTGCTACAATGTAGCAAGCAGTTGCTATAGTTTAGAACTATACATGGAGTGCTACAGCACAAACGTTTGACTACAAATGCAATACCAGCTTTTAAAAGCCAGTATTAAGTTAAAGAGCTTTCAGGATCAGATGATTATGTCCCAAGCACTCTCATTATGTAGTATATACACACAGACACATACACACACACACACACACACACACACACACACACACACACACACACACACACACACACCAATTAATTTGTGCTGTTTTAATATATTTAGTAATAGTAGCATCTGTTCATATGCTGTAAAAATATAATGCATGTTATATTATTTAAGTTTAAAACATGGATATTCATTCTACTGGAACACCAGCCAAATGTCTAGATACATGACACATCCCCTCTCCCTACAGCCCCAGCCATTCAGGTTCCATTTCTGTGCCCTACCCCCAATGCTCCTTTATTTAAAAAAAAAAAAAAAAAAGCCATTTCTTTCTTTAAACTGTAGCAAACAGTTTGCTACAGTTTATACCATGTCTACATGGAGTGCTTCAGTGCTCGTGTTTAAACTAAATAAAACATTTATTTTTAAACTGTAACAATCTACTATAGTTTATATCCTGCCTGCATAGAGTGCTACAGCACTCAAGATTTAGATTAAAAAAAAAATATTTTTAAACAGTAACAAACAGCTTGCTACAAATGCAGTTTTGATCACACACAAAGTGCTATAGCACTCAGGTTTAACTGCAAATGCAATACTGTCTTTTAAAAGCCAGTATTACATTAAAGAGCTTTTGGGATCGGCTCACTATGCCCC
This sequence comes from Protopterus annectens, assembly GCF_019279795.1. Taxonomy (NCBI): domain Eukaryota; kingdom Metazoa; phylum Chordata; order Ceratodontiformes; family Protopteridae; genus Protopterus; species Protopterus annectens. The sequence continues at coordinate 434,867,770 of NC_056731.1, read as the reverse complement.
CAACACTTTGCAGCAGGGGCTGTTGCCAGTCTTGTCTCACCCTTGCTATGCTGCTGTAAACACACACACACACACACACACACACACACACACACACACACACACACACACACACACACACACACCAATAAATTTGCGCTGGCTTAATATATTTATTGATAGTTGCTTCTGTTCATGTGCAGTAGAAATGTGATGCATGTTAGATTAGTTAAGTAACTTGACGATTAATATTTTTCATACAGTTTTGCAACATATTAGCTAGGCTAAAACATGCAGGACAATATAGCATCCAGTTGATAATGCTTTCTATCTCATTGTCTGCTTTTTGCGGTGCAAGTTTATTTCATAGGTAAACAATCAAGAAAATATTAACAGGCTATGAGCACACTAAAATTCCTGAAAATGTTAATGTCTGTCATATAGGTGTACATTTAATTCATTCCCATTCTGTGGTAAGTTGCCGTTCATATTTATTAGTGTTGCCGGCAAAATCCCTTAAATTATGCAGAGGCATATATTCCAAGTTCTGATATTACTGAATTGTTGTCTGTTCTTTCATTTGCATGTTTAACAAGGTCTCAGCTTTGTTTAACTAACAGATTTTTGCAAGGATAAGAGTGAAATTAATAATAATAGTTATTGTTACAGCCAGGCCCTAAGATTTTAAAAGTCGTATGTGATACATGTCTGTAAACAGTAGTTGGATCACTTCATTCAGATAATAAATGAATCCCCAGCACCCATCATCCCCAGCACCCATCATAAATACAATTTATCTGGATAAAGCCTCGACAGTATCAAAGAGAGATAGACAGACAGCTAGATAGAATAGATTAGTACTAAGCTAACTGCCCTTGTGAGCCATTTTAAGCCTAGCCAATTATCTCTTGTGAGACTCAACCCCTGCACCTTGTGTTTGTAAGACAAGCACCTTAACTATTAGGCCACCCTCCTAGCAGATAGATAGATAGACAGATAAATAAAGCACTACGTGCAAGCTATAAGTGATCCTTTTAGCACTGCAGATAGGGCATAGTAACACACGGTCAACAATAGTCAAATCTTATGCAGCTAAGTTTAAACAAAATGAAAGCAGCAAAGTGCCCCTTCACACACACACATGTCCTAACTAAAGTCACTTCCTCTTTGCTGTTAAAAAAGATACAGTGTCATCATGTTGTCTTCCTATACTGTATTTGCAGCTTGGAAAAACACAGGCAATGTAAGAAAAGCAATTTTTCTCATGTGCACATTAAGTGATTTAGTAGACTTCATTATCCTGGCTATATCTTCCTGTACATTGTGTTGTAACATTTTTGATAAATCAATGATACATCAGGTATTTAAAAACATTACAGATTATAAGCTTCCCACCACTATAATATACCCCACTGTGATGCATAGGGGTACAAAGTGAATGACATGATAGTTCTCTGCCTTAACCAGAGAAACATTACTCATAATATATTCTGAGTGATAATGACTTCTTAATATGTACATCTGAACCAGGTACTGTATCCACTTCTGCATGTACCACACCTCTGCTGCAGTACATCCAAGCTGCCAGATGTGGCAGCACTCACTTGTACAGTACTGGTGCACAATCCAAGAGAACAAAAGCCTAATGAAGCTTTTGTCCTGAATAATGGACATTCAGTCTCAAAAGCAATCTTTTTAGTTATATTCTATCAAAACATACAATTAAAAAGGCTAACACAAGGTTTAAAGAGTTCCTAAATTTAATGTTAAGGAGCATATCAGGTGCATATAAATGCAACAGAGATAGACAATTATTGTGTTTATTTTCCCACCGAATTACAGACAACACTCACTATAATGAACCCTTTTGGGACTTGTGTTGGCATACTTAGCTCTTCGTTGTAATGAGATTTGTTGCTTTAAACTCTAGGTCTCATAAAAAGTTGCCATTTGTACATGACTGCCCATCAAACAAGAATAATTTTGATCAACAATGTTGCACAAAAACCTTTAAACTGCATACAAATGGAGCATTACTGGCTTGCTGTTATCAGATAAAGTTAGACAATCAAAATAGCTGGAGTCAAAGAATGACTGTGCATGCATGTAATAAGATGCTGTAATGTATTTTTATAAGTATCATTTCATTATAATGATGTTAGTACTATATGCACGATTCTGTTCAAACACTCAAGCTCATTCTAACAAGGAGTTTGTTGTAAGATTTTCTTTTAATGAGGACTGCCTGCATAGAAAAAGCATTTCTGTATGTGGATTTTACTTTATCTGAAGCAGTAGTCTGACAAATTAGAATTCATCATCCCACTAAATCAAATTATTGTGTGCTCTACAAATGAGAAACATTTCCTTTTCTGCACTAGAGAATAACCTCCCACAAAACATGAGTGGCTTATCTTTTTGTACTACTCCTATTACAACAAATCATTTAATGTTATAATTCATTCAGAAATCCCTAGAACCTTAAAGCCTGCTACAAGGATTCTTGACATGTCTGCTGCCTCACTATCACTTCACTGACTGACTACTGTATATGCCTGACTCATGTAGCATGTTCAGCTCCTCTACTGGTGATCGAGGTAAAATTTCCCAAGTGCCAGCAGCCAAAGGAAAAGAAACTGAAGAACATGTCAGTCACTATTTTCCCTAGGAAATCATTGTGTGTCAACAGTGATTCCTTCTTTTAGGGGATTTCTTGTTTTAATGAGTTGCTGCAACCACGGCATTTTTAT
>NC_056731.1:434855041-434862541 GCF_019279795.1 Protopterus annectens | reverse complement strand
TTGATCTTTAATGTGGTAAACTGCTGCCCAGTCTCTAATGTTTCAACTGTTTATATCATGTTTAAAGTAACGCTTATTCACTGTGCATTTTGCAAGTGATATTTGATCTGGTTGATACTATTGCCCAATTGGAATTTATTCTGAACTGCATTTGAATTATGTAGCTACTGTATTGTTTCTGATTTGAATTTTGAATTACATCTGTTTCTGAGTAGCTATTGTGTTTTATGTTTAGCATACTATCCTGCCTAATATCTTCAGACTCTGACACACTAACAGACTTGTAATTCAGCTCTCTGCTGCCTTCTTTTTTACTGGCCTTTTCTTTTCATTCTTTTCCCCTTTTTCTAACCCTTCTCTATCTGATGCTTTTTATAACGGATGTCCTCTCCTTGTATTCTCTAACCTATCACTTTCATTTCTATACTGCTCTTACTGTTGTATTTGATACATTGACAGGAGCAAATCTGAAATGTAATTAACTTAAGGGAAAGTTTTTTTATTGCAATTCCTTTAAAATTATGTTGCTTAAAGCTGTTGAACGTGGTTAAAATATTTTAGAATGATAAAACATGGCAGACTTACCTGTTGCCATAGTATCTCACCTGTTAATATTACTAACGTGCCTTTTGATATAATGCTCTATAATTGAGGGTCAACTGTGGTTAATTATTTGTGACATACTGAGATTGGTATAGCAAAGGTATGTAAATTGATGACCCTGCTAGTTTTCTGACCATCCACTAGTTGTCCACATTAAGCATATGCTCTGTAGCTTTCTATAAAAGGCATAGGTTCATTTTTCAAAAGCTGCAGGACCAATTGTGAGATTATACATTGTTTTATACTAAACGTATTTTCAGACCATGCTATACATTTTCAGGTCTGTGTTATTGATGTAAGATATGATTGTTGTTAATACTGTGTCATTTCTTAGAACATTTTAAAATGTTATTATCCTAAACTTGGGAAAACAATGTGCAATGCTGTTTCGGTGAATGTGAGATTTAAAGGCAGAGTAGTTTTAATGCTAAGTCTGTTTTCATTGTGGGACTGTATTGCTTTGTTTAGCAAATGTGTATCAGTGGTTTGTGCTATAAAATTTGAAATAAATCCAAATATCTGTAATCACTGTAGAGGTAAAGCAGAAGACAATATGCACACTGAAAGTTTTGAACAGTGTTTATGGCAACTGAGGAGAAATCGGCTGAAAGCAGGCATCCGGAACAGAAAAAGCAGGTGTTCCCATCAGCTAATGTCACAGTGATGTCACAAAATGGGTGGAGCATAGTTGGGAGAGGGGATGGGAATGGGTGGAGTTATGGGTGATGCAAGGGGCGTGACCTTAGTCTGGTTTTAGCCACAAAGAAAGCTGGCAACCCTAGGCATAGGTCACCCCTTAATAGTTGGTAGGAGACATAGTAAAGGGATAGGGCTTTTAGACTATCAGGATAGTTCATGTAGTTTATACCCTGTATTTTCTTTGTGAGGAACCTTTGAGGTTATTCCAGCTGCTGTAAATGCCTAGTCAAGTATATGTCAAATGGCGCATTGTACTCAATTATTGGTTTAATGAGGACTGAATACAGCAGGAGTATAATTTCCTTGGATTGCGATGCCATACCTTTACTTATAAGTTATGCTATATAAAAGGGCTTCCTCACCACTGTGGACACATGGCGGTAAACGTTCAGGCTACTATTTATCTGTGTACATAAATCTCTCACCTCTGAGTCTACTCTTAGGGGTGTGTTACTGATGTTGCAATTTGCAGGGGTATTTGACTTCCCAAAGGGTATGATAAAGCATTTTTTTTGCATTTAGTTTTAGGACATGGTTGTGGTACCAATCATTTGTCTGAGCTACACCCTCCTGAAGGATATCTACATCACTGGGGGATTCAATGATTGCCTCCAGCTTGCAGTTTTCTGCAGACTTTGTCATCCTGAGGTCTTACACATTTGCCTTGATTTCAGAGAAGTATATTATGAGCAGGGGTGGTCCCAGCACTGAGCCCCGTGACACACCACTGGTAAATGGTCTCTTTCTAGATTTGGATTCACCTACTTTAACCCATGTGTCCTGTCCATGAACCAATTGTTTATCCATCTGGTGACGAAGGGATTTATGCCCAGTTTTGTGAGTTTACTTTTAATACACGAGTGGGGAATTGTGCCAATGCCTTGGCCAGGTTGAGGTAGGCAGCATGTACTGCTTTTACCATCATCCATGGCCTTGGTTACTTTCTCAAAGAAATCAACCAGATTCCGTATGCATGACCTGCCCTTGACCAAGCTGAACTGGGTTGGGTCCAGTGTTTGAAAGTTTTCTATGTCATTATTTACCTGGTCAATGATTACTCTTTCCATGGCCTTGCATATAAGACTAGTCAAGCTTATGGGTCTGTAATTTCCCAGGTCAGTAGATGGTCCTTCTTTATATAGAGGGATGACTGTTGCTGTCCTCCACTCTGTCTTGAAAAAGCCAATCCACAGGCTGTGGTTATATAGAGATCCTAATGGTTCTGATAAGTCCTCATTCAAGCTGTTTAAGAGGCAACCTGGTATATTGTCAGGCCCCACTGAAGCCATGATTTTAGCCTTAGAAAGTGCAGTGTCAATCTGTTTTTGGTGATAACTGGCAGTGGAGTGGTGGAAAGTATTTCTTGGGGAAGAACTGTAGATGATGTGGAAGTTAAATTTGAGCTGAATTTGTCGGCCAGCAAATTTGCTACATCTTCCGACTGAGCATAGATAATGCCATCGACAACTAATTCTGCACATTGTTGAGTGTTGTTCTTAAGACTGCAGACATAACTGAAAAATGCCTTATGGATTTCATTAACTATGGAGGCTATTTTTACCTCAAAGTCCTCTTTCAGAGACCGGCTAGTTCCCTAATTCACTTGTTTAGATTAATGAAGGACTTTTTGACCTGTTGTACACATTCTCTCTTACGTCTCAACAGGATTTTCTTTCTTTCGTTGTACAATCTATTAATATCAAGGGTCCACCAGGGTGAGTTATCTTTGCAGTGTGACCTGGGTTTATTTAGGTCTGGTACTGCCATTTCTATGCAGTTGTTTATATGGTCATATAGGGCTATTGTGTATGCCTCTGCATAGGTTTCTGTGCTTTCTGAATTTGGAGGAGCTTGGAAACTGGCTATGCCATCCCTTAATATGGGGTAGCTTACTTTAGAGAAGTTCTTAACATTTTTGGGGTTAGGTGATCTGATCTTATCAGTGAGGACATCACACTGGGGGGAGGGGTGCAGCACTCTCCCATATTTGTGATTACCAGATCTAGGATATTTATTATCCTAGTGGGAGTGCAGACTAGCTTCTCCAGGGCATTTGAATTCACAAAGTCAAGAAATATTTGGGCCTGCATGCTAGTGGTCATGTATGTCTCCCAATTAATGGAGGGGTAGTTAAATCACCCATGAGTATGGTACTGGGATAGATGGTGGGTGATTCTAGTAACTTCAGGTATGATGTATGGGTTTTGCTCATGGTGGGGGACTTGTACCTAGTAAGAATATGGTAACAGATTTTTCTCATGACTTGTTGGACATGGAGTAGCTCAAGCATGTTATATTGTTTGACCAGCCTTGAGGTATGCTTATCATTTATGTTCCTACAGGAGCCACAATTTTATTCTTATTATTAATATTTGTAAGTTCGAGTGGGTCTTCAAACCTAAGCAGGAATGTGGTATTGTTAAACCTATCTCCAGAATGCCATATCAGTTAGCTACAATAAAAATGATTTTTGTAATATCAAGTTGTTGGTGAGAGACACACTTCCTGGAAAAGGGGAAAAGAGCCACCCCCTCCAAACCAAAGCCTATGCTCCCTTGCACAGACCCGGTGTCTAGTATAGGCTTGATGATCAATATTTTATGATTAAGTTAGTAGGAAGGAGAGCACTATATTCATGAACCTGATCATAGAGAGATGACAGTGGAAAATAGGAAGGGACCAATGCTAGGGTGAGGACCAGGATGAAATCTTTGGTGGCGGAAGATATCAGTGGTGTACCTTAGGCAAGACTATGATTTTATACAACATCAAACTCAGCTTTTACAGTTTACAAGTGAAAATTATACTTCGCTAAACAATAAACTGAGTGTGGATGAAACAAGAAACCTCCGTCTGCCCACCTTACTTGTGCGTGTACAAACCTTAACCCGAACCCTAAACCTATCCCTGTTCTTATCTCTAAACCTGCACATTACATTAGATTATTAAAAATCCTTTCCCTAGCAGTACTACTACAAGATGACACTGGATCTCAGTTTTGTAACTGAACTTTAATGATATAGAGCTTTTGTAGCTGGAAAGAAGTATTCAATATTTTGTGATTTGTTCTTAGTGATGTATTAGTAGATGTAGTTTTCAGAAACTCGAAATTCATATCAGCAAGACAATATGATCAAATTTCTGAAAACCCAAAGCTTTTGAATGGAAATTGTGGTACAGTGAGGATCGGGAAATTTACTGTTTTCCTCAATGTACTGCTATCTCAGATTGGTGCATTTAATTAGCAGGGGGTATGCGAGGGTGTAAAAAAAGATAGATTTTTTAATGTTTTTTTGTTTTAGTTTTAATGTTTGAGTTTTCAGAAATTAGATCATATCATCTTCTCTCTGATAAGAATTCCGGGTTTCTGAAAACTCAGTCAACTGACATAGATTCTTATATATCTATCTGTATATATATATATATATATATATATATATATATATATATATATATATATATATATATATGTATATATATATGGGTCTAGTTTGTTTCATTGAAAACTAATTTCACTGAATTTGAATTCAGCCTGACCAAATCGCTGAAAGCTCAAATTACTAAAAACACATTTCACCGAATCTCATTTCACTGAAGTGAAGTACTGGCACTGTGTGGGAGTACTGTAAGGCAAGTAAAGGGTATATGCCCTTTTCCCCACTGTAGTGTTATCCTGGAGTTAGTATATATAGTTAAGGGGTGTGTTGGGGCACAGCCCCCCACATTGTGAGGTGTGGGGGGCATACCCCCACCTAGTTTGGTTTTATATTTCAACAAAAGCTTCAAATCAATACATTTTAAACCATAGACATGCATACTTACAACACCAATGACTAACTCTTTCCAGAAGACAATATGCACCCAAACTAAGTAGGGGGCTACGCCTCAATGTGGGGGGCTGTGCCTCTCACACCCCCCTAAGTATATATACTAACACCAGGATTGCACTACAGTGGGGAAAAGGGCACTTGTCTTACAGTACTCTACACAGTGCTAGTACTTCACTTCAGTGAAATATGATTCGGTGAAATGAGTTTTCAGTAGTTTGAGCTTTCAGCGATTTGGTCACGGTGAATTACAATTCAATGAACTGAGCTTTGCTCTATAAACTTATAATATCTTAAATATATTTATCTGTATCTATATCTATACCTATATCTATCTATAGCTATATATATATATATATATATATATATATATATATATATATATATATGGTTCTAGGTCATAAGATCGACAACCACTTTCACCAACAACAGAAACATCGACACCACATTATCGACAAACCATAAACACGACACCTCACATGCCCGACAAACAAGTAACCGACGGTCCACAAACACAAAACCCCATACACTGCACACACCACAATAACAACAATCAACTAACAAAACACATCCCCTTATCCAAAAACCACATACAGAACACAAGCACACCAAAATCCTCACAAACCCACACTAAACCTCACGCACACAACTATGTACAACCCTAACCCAAACCCTTACCCTAAGGTCCGGCTACTATCGTGACACTCAGCTAACCTGCTAACCGTCACTATAAGCACACTCATTTAACCCCTACCTAACTCACTTAACCCGCTAAAATACCACTACACTTACCTAACCCTAACCCTAACTCACTTAACCAACAAATACCACTACTGCACACTTACCTAACCCACGCTAACCCTAACTCACTTAACCCACCCCTATCCCCACAGACTGCCACTATCCACACTTACCTTACTGCGACCCTAACCGTCCCACCGCATACTCACACAGCCTTCTTTCCAAGTCACTATCCCTGGCGTCTTCCGAGTGTCGATCATCTGGCGCCCGCTAATCCGTTGTCGGTGATGTCGGCTGTCGATCTTCTAACCTAGACCCATATATATATATATATATATATATATATATATATATATATATATATATATATATATATCTATATATCTATATATATACTTTATGACTGGTCTAATCAGAGCAGAGTACAGTAGGGGAAAATTATTTTGACATGGATAAGATGCCTTTAGATATCAGTTGTGTTAAAAAAGGGATGTGGCCATCAAAAGTGAGGGAGATGTCAACCCAGGTATCAAGATCCCAGACTGTTGTGTCAGTCTGAAGTGGGGGTACAAGCTATGGTGTAAGTCAGAGAGAATTATTTTTTTTTTTGCCAGATGCAACACTATTATACATTCTACATTTAATGTAAGCCCTTATTCAGTACCTCATTCGTTAGTGAGTAGTAGTTCCTGCTGCAGTAACAGTATGTCAGGGGTGCGATCAGATACTAACACCCACCTCGGAGTCATCACCCAGCTTTGTTAGGCACATATTTGGATTTGCTGGCAGAGAAGTACATGTCAGGTAGGAAGGATCCTATCACCAGTTCCTGAAGTATACCACTAGTTACCTTCTTGTTTTCTCAGGTGACATCTGCTATTTTAACTCTATAAATTTGATGCTTGAGCCAGTTTGCTGTCTGCCAGACCATGTACACATTTAGAGAGCTTAGTTTATTTATAATTCCAGAATGTGGGATAGTGTCATTGGCTATGTGGACTGAGCGACCACTATCCATAGCTTCTGTGAAACTCTTGAAAAAATTTACTGAGTTGAGTGGACACGATCCCCCTTTGATAAAGAGAATCAAGATGTATGACATTACTGATATCACAGTTTATGAAGACAAACATAATGTCCTTTATGGCCCTGAAGATTAAACTAGTTAAGTCAATAGTTCTGTAATTCCTGATGTCTGTGCTGATGTCCCCTTTATGAAGGAGCATCCCAACAGCAGCTCTCCATATGTTAGGGGCATACCTGTGACTGAGATTAATTTAAACAATTCTAGCAGGAATTCTTCAAATGTATATTTGGCACTATTTATAAGGCATCCAGGTGTGTTGTCTGGTCCCAATGAACTGGTATTTTTGGCTTTGGAGAGCACAGCTAGGACATGTTCCTTTAAGATTTTACGTGATGTTAGGGATTCCAGGTTATTGTAGAATTTCTATACGTGTCCTGAGTAAAGTTTGCACTTATCTTATCTGAAAGGACATCTGCTATGTCTTTTGGTTCTCAGTGAGTGATGCCATTTTAGATAGTTCAGAACAATGCTGAGTGTTATTTTTTAATTTTCCTTATGCAATTAAAAAGGATCCATTTTTCAGTCCTGTTTAGAATTGCTCTT
>NC_056731.1:434730041-434850041 GCF_019279795.1 Protopterus annectens | reverse complement strand
TTATCCTTTGAGATTACTAAACTGTGCTGCATAATTTCAAATCTGGGACTAATGACACTGGTACAGAGTGAAATATAATCTACACATTCATAAAACATTTATAATCAGATGTATATAACTTAATTTAAAACTGTGTTATTTAATACACTTTAATTCTAATTATTTTATCAGTGCTACCGTACGCATGAAAATATATAAACATATATCATTTGCTTATTTGGATTTGGTGCTCTTAATCATTGTGAACCAGTAGACTCCAGGTGTAAATAAAGATGAGATGACTAGAATAAATGCTAATGTTTTAAATACTCATCAATTAAAATAGACTGGCATGGGACATTTTATAACAGATAACCACCAGACCTTCCACTGTGGAAAACAATCTAGCATGGAGTAATCCTCATAGTTAATGTAAAAGGCAGCTAAATCAGTGCTTGGTTACAACCAAAAATGACAGAATGATCTCAGTCAGACTCCAAGGCAAGCCATTCAACATTAAAGTGATACTGAATAAAATCATACAAGTTTATGTTCCAAATGCAGATGGCAAAGAGGAAAAAGTTAAATAATTTTATGAGGATCTGCAGCACCTTCTGGGATAACACCAAAAGAAGATATTACAATCAGCATAATTGGTTGTAATGCAAAAGATGGAAGTCAAAGTACAACTGGAATAATGGGAAAGTTTGATCATGGATTGGGAAATGAAGCTGAACATAGACTAGTACAATTCTGTCAGTATAATTTTCTGGTCATAGAAAACACTTCCTTTTAATGGCCTAAGTGATGGCTTTACATATGTATATCTTTAGATGGTCAATACCAAAATCAGATTATCTCTATACTTTGCAGTCAGAGACAGAAGAGTTCAACATAGCCAGCAAAAGCAAGACCAGGAGCTGCCCATGGCTCAGGTCATTAGCTTCTTATCACAACGTTTAGAATTATAGAAAAAGCGTCTAGGCCAGATAGATACAAGCTCATTAATATTCCAAATGAATATGTCATGGAGCTGAAGAACAGACTTAAAGGATGAGGCCTGATTCATAAAGTGCCTGAGGAGTCATCAACAGATTTCTGTCATATTTTCTAGGATGTGGAAACAAGAAATATTCCAAATAAAAAGAAGATTTAGAAGACAAAATGGGTGGCTGTGGAGACTTTGATAACTTGCAGAAGAAAGCAGGAAATCAAGAGATAATGGAGCTAGGGAAGTATGTCAAACTGTATGCAGCTTTCAGTGAATAGGAAGAAAAGATAGAGAGTTAAATGAGCAGATCAAAGAACTGGAAGACAATAATACAATAGGAAGGCAAGCAATCTATTCAAGATTCTTGTTGATTTTAATGGAAACTTCTAGGTAAAAATGAGTATGGCAAAAGACAAAGAAGTAAATGCCCTAAAAGAAGCAGAAGATATTAATAAGAAGTTGCAGGAATATGGAGAAGAACTATTAAAGAAGATCCCTAATATTACTGATACATATGATCATGAGTTCTGTCTCCTACTGAAATTACATGGGCCATATATAAACTTACTAATAACAAGACAGCAAGAAGAAATGGAATTCATCCTGAAAAATCATCTGTTAACAAATTTAGAAGTCACCTTAGTGACCCTTGGAAAGAAGAAAAGGTCACTTTCTGTTTCTGTCTGAAAATTGGATAATGCTTAAGGATATTCAACTTATCAAACAATTGCTCTTATTTCACATATCATTTCACATGCTAAGAAGGCAGTATTTGAGGACCTTCAGGCTAGATTCCAGCACTAGAATATAGGCCAAAATTTGCCAGATGTACAAGCTGGTGTTTGAATGAGCAGAAGCACCAGAAATTATATTTACTTTGTTCACTGGAGTAACAAGGCAGTGCCAAAAAATATTTACTTCTGCTTCGTTGATAAAACCATTGATTTTGTTGGCTATAACATTGACAAATTCCAAGGGAAATGGGCTATTGAGTCACCTTATTTGCCTTCTGAGTAATGTATATGCAAAATAAGAAGCAACAGTTAGTACCAAAAGTGGAATAACTGACTAATTCAAGACTGGGAAAGGAGTGCATTAAGGTTGTGTATTGTCACCCTATTTTCTTAATTTATTCACTGAATATATAATGCAAAATTCTGTTTTAGACAAATCAGATGATCTCATCAATTCTACTAAGGGAAATCTGAACAAACTCAGATATGCAGATGACACCACTCAGGTGGCTGGGTTCCCTTTTGAACTTGATTGAACTTGAAAGCACGAAACGGCAAAATACCGAAATGGGCATATAAGCAAATTCTTTCCCTGGGAAAGAAGTCACTTGGCTGCCTTCGTTATTTTGCCGTTTTTGTCACTGTAGTGTGATCTCAGAGTTGGTATATTTAAGTAGGGGGTGTGGGGGGGGGGGGCGAGAAGCCCACCACTTCATGTAATGTTTAAAGTTTTTTTTTTTTCTTTATTGGAACAGCGATTTTTTTTTCCCTGGGAAAAAAAATCGCTGTTCTAAGTGTTCGGGATTGTAAGCTTTCACTTACATGTGGTCGATAAATCAGTGTTCACTTTTTTAAGCGCTTACTGATTTAATATAGACCTAGTGGCTGAAAGTAAGGAAGAGTAGTAGAGGCTGGTGATGAAGGTGAAAGTAGAAAGTACAAAGACTAGTTTGTTTTCAACATAACAAAAAACAAATCTAAAATCATCTCATCTAGCACTACCATTCATTGCATACAGATAGGGAAGAAGTGGTGACAGTGGCTGACTTTATTTTCCTGTGCTCAGAGATCTTTGTAGATGGTGTTTGCAGTCATAAAATAACACAACGCTTCCTTCTTGTAAGTAAAGTTATGGCAAATTTGGACAATATTTTAGTAAGCAAGGATATGACATTGTCAACAAAAGCCACCATAGTCAGTGTTATGACTTTTGAGCTGTGACGCTGAAGAAAATGTTTAAGAATTTCATGGACTGCAAGAATATCAATACACGAAAAAAAAAAAACATGGAGTTCATTGAAAGGTCTACTAGTAAAACAAAAGCTTAAATATATTGGCCATATAATGCAAAGACACAATTCATTAGAAATGAATCTGCTGCTGAAAAAGATCGAATACAAAAGAAGAAGAGCGCTAGAGGCTGACATGGATACATAGAGTTATTGAAGTAATAAATATGAATCTGCAACAACTTAAAAAAAAACAGTTGTGGTAGAAAATTCCGGTGTGCTAAGTCACTGAGGTCATGAAAGGTCAGACTTGATTAACTGATAGAATAACAACAACAAGAACAATGTTTATATTAGTTTTTGAGTGAGTAAGTGTAGGGATTGCACTCCTTGAGGATAGCATTACAGAGAAACAAAAATTCTGTACAGGGGCAACAGAGCCTTAGTATTATTCTGTAGAAGGACTATGTTTACCACATTCTCACATCAGAATTATTTTATTTATTGCACTCTAGTAACTGGGTAAAGCCATCAGGACAATAACTTTTCACAATGGAGACCTTGGTATTCAGTCTTTAGCACTATTTATCTAACCAAATGCTTAGAGTCATTCAAGGACATAAATGTATTTATAGGCCCAAAAGGTTATATTAGAGAGATTACCCATATTAAATCACGAAGGATGATGCTAAGACACAAGTGCAGGGTTCATAAAGGGCAAGAGGTGTCAGTATATAAAAACTGAACCTAGACAGTGTAGGTGTCTTATTGTGCTGATGTCTCATAAGCATGATACTTGTAAACCATAGCAGGCCCTAAGCACAGGGACTCATCATCATCATCATCATCATCATCATCATCATCATCATCCAGCCATCATTTATAAATAGAACTTTATAACTGTAATTGATGGGGAAACCAAATGGCCACAATATTAGAGTTGATGTAACTCCTGAAGGTTTGTGTCATCTGTCATGCAGTGCAGAAACCTAATCTGCTGAGTGGCCCGGTCTTGGAAGCAGCAAACTCACTCAGATTCGTTTAGATTCAGTAAGTGCAGCTGAATTATGGGTCATTTGTATTACATCTGATCAATTCTTTACACTACTATCAGAATGAGGATTGCAATTGTCAAAATCTGTTGGTGTTTGAATGACTGGCATAATTTGTGAGATTATTCCTGCAATCTATATTACTGGTTAAAAATATTTCCTGATACATAATGTAGTCTGTATAGAAGAAGGTTTTTCCAAACTTGGATAACCAGAAAGTCTGGAAATTGACAGTGCTGAATTGATACTATGAGACAGAAAAAGAAGGAAAGAAAGTATATGTTGCATCCACATGCAAATCCAAAGTGCAGTAATGGTTTGCCTACCTCAAGTCTCTAATGTTTTTTTAATGCTTGCTTCAACATATGTATCCAGCTGTAAGGAGCATCATTTTCTTTTCTCTAGACTGATACTTAGCAGAACAATGTTCATTCTTCCAAATTAACTTGTGTATTGTCTAGACATGCCACACACAGCACCAAGCAGAACACAAACACTGGGATACAAGAAACATAAATGAAACTCAAATTGTCATTAAGCTAGACACATGTTATTTATCACAGTTAATTTTCACCATGAATTCCATGGTGTATACTACTGCATAATGTTTTCTCGAACCCTCGCTCTCTCTCTCTCTGTCTCATTCTCTCTCTCTCTCTCTCTCTCTCTGTCTGCCTCGATCCTCCTGTATTGTTAGATGCTAGCACCAGTGCGTGATATTATGCCACATGACATGTTTGTGCTATCTGATTTTGAGTGTTAACTCTGTGCATTGATTGGTTAAGATGGGAGGCCAAACAGAAGATATTCCTTCATCCACATTGTCATCACAAAGAATCTCACTGTTCTGATAAGACCAATTTGCCAGCAAATAAAACTTCTGCTGCTCCTGATTTAGACTCAAGGCAAGGCAGCTGTCTAGTGAAAACATCCAGTAGGGATACAGTCATCATTCATGCTTCTGAAAGCAGTTCTGCGTAAATGTAAATTTGTGTATAGCAACATAGCCTAAAAATGTCAGCTATTTATTTATTTATTTTGTTAACCAAGTTTGTGGGCTTGTCCATAGACCCTTTTCAGCCATAACTCAGTCAGTGCAAGTAGCAATAATACATATAAATAAGAAATGTCGTGGCAGAATGATACAATGTTTGATGGACTACAGAAAACACGTTTAGAAGTACATAACCCTGAAAATAGAGAAGATAATGAATAGCAAAGCAACGTTGGGCAGCATGTAATATAAATCAGGCATAACGACAGTCCTGTCTTCTTCTAGATCTCAAGTTTATTTAAAATTAATAACATGAAATAATTGCATTTCTTCCACTTTGGAATGATAAAAGCGGTTCTTTCAGAAAATAATGCAAACATTCCTTCTTCCACCAATAAGCAGCTCTTTGCATACAGAAATAAAATATAATTTGCTTGAGTTATTCCTCTCTTTAGCTGGACTCGACACAAGTAGGTTTACCACCTGTCCCACTTTGTGAGGGACAGTCCATCTTTGGGCAGTTGTGTCCTGAAAAAAAATATTAAAAATGGCAAATGTCCTGAGATTGTAGGACATAATTATTTCTTATATTTTATGTAATAGTTGCATAAAACAGTTATTCTGTATCTAAAATACCTAAATGTTATAAGAAACAGAATAAGCAACTAAAATGCTACAAGAATAAGCTTTTACTTAGGCAAAAAAGTTAAGTTATATCCTTTGTACTGACCATAAGTATGTGTCGGCCTGTAAAATCTGATGTTTGTACTGACAATGCCCCACAGTGGCCATTTGAAAAGGTGGCAACCCTAGACAAAAGTACCATTCCTCAGAGAGCAGTTTTCTCAGACATCTGGTAACACTTGTGTTTCAGCTTCTAGTACAAGGTAGAGAATACTTTACAGTTCCTTTCTAGGTCTGGGCACTCCATCTGTCTCTCACCTCTAGGAATTTGCCATTGTTAGAAGCAGTAACCCTACTGGATACTGCTTCCAGATAGTAGCATCATGCTGTTTTCTTTGCCCCTTCTTGCTTATCGTGACTTTAAAGCCACAGCCTCCATAGCCCACTGTATGCCATATGACTCTGTCTCCCCCCACTAAGACACAATTAGTTCAAGGCACCATGGATGGGCTGTAAACCTTGGACAGCCAATCCACATTAAGATAGCAGTGACGAAGACAATGTGTGATCTAAATTTAAATGGCTGAAAGTTTAAAGGTCAGCAATAAAGCTTAGACTTGCCATCCTTCTGCCTATATATTCACTACAGAGTAGCATAGTTTGTGAAGAGGGCAACAGATCTTTCTATCAGGTAATATTTTAGCATTTCTAGGACTATTTAATTGCTACACTTCCACTTCTGATTGCTAAGTAATGCAGCTCAACCCATACTGAGCTTCCAACTAATGCAGCACACATTGTATTCATTACCTTCTACATTTTGTAATAGCACTGTATCAGAGATATCATTAAAGACAATTAATTTTTTTTAGCAGTCTAGACGTATTAAGACAGGTTCTGAGCACATTTCTTTCAATTCTAAAATGCTTGTCCATTTGACATTCCGTGGGACCCTAGCTTTAGTTAAATTGGGAAAGGAACAGTAAAGCAAGGTCTGGGACAAACTTTTGATAAAAGTTTGTCAGCTCCATGAAAGGCTTAACGTGCATTTTTATTGTGGTTCTGGACCACTGATGCACTGCATTTACCTTTTCAGCCTGAAGCTTTACTATTGCCTGTTATGTAGCCTGAGTAGTGTGTTTCTGACATACCTAGTTTGTACTCACCTGGATTTGCTGTTAGTACAGCTTGGTGTAGGAAGTCCAAAAATGCCTTCATTGAAGGGAGATGACTTTTCCTGTCCTTAGAGAAATTACTTCATTGTCCAGATAGGCTACTGAGTATCATGCATGGGGTCTTACTATCCCATCCTGTTTGGACCATTTATAAAAAACACAAGTTCAGTTCCAGCAAGGCAGCAAAAAATAAAACTTCCAAAAGGAAATAAAAATAAGGTTTAATCACACAAGGTAAGCGCTTTCATGGTTGGTAACCGCTTCATCAGACAACAGCACATTAACACAATGCAGTTTAAAAAGCAGTAATAGCCAATGAAAAATGCTGCTTAATTAATGAGTAAAAAACAATTACAGCATTTAAAGTGCTAGTATCTAGTACACACTCTAAAAAATCCCTAGTGCAAAAAATCCGAGTAGGACGCATAATATACACAATCACAACTTTAAAAACACTCATATGGTATTAGTGTTTAAGTGGTCTCTGTTTTAAAAATGGTTTTAATGAAACCATGTCATTAATCCCAGGGTGGGTGTCATTAAACCTTATTTTTATTTCCTTTTGAAAATTTTATTTTTTGCTGCCTTGCTGGGACTGGACTTGCGTTTTGTATGCTTGGTTATTTTTCTTGTTATTTGTCACATATCTTGATCATTTGTTGTTTGTTATTTTCTGTTTGGACCATTGCCAGTGCTACATGGAGATCAAACAGCATGATTCTGTATTGAAACACACCATCTGGTGTAGAAAACATTATTTTCTTCTTTACTACTGGGACTAATGAAAATTATTTGTGGGTAACATTTTGTTTTATCCAATGTGAAGTAAAATCTACCCTTGACTTACATTTTCCAGTAGTTCATCCACTTACAGGATTGGCATGAGTAAAATTTGGAGAAGCTGTTTAATTTTCTTAATTCATTAGAAAATTTGATCTAGTATATTAGGGTTATTCTGCTATGTAATTCATCTATGACCTCAAGTCTGAGCATTTCTTTTATCTCTTCTTTAACTGCTTAGGTGTTGGTGTTCTGGTTTTCAGTATGGCTATAGGTATCATTTTAGATTGACCTTTTCACAAGTCACAGTTTCTGTGTTATGATGGATTAAACTGGTCCCACAAGGCAGCTCTGCAAATATGACCCTATTCCACAGCACAAACTCATTAATCTCTTGTTTCTAAGACATTGATCGTGTCTCGCCCATCTTAAGTTTTGGGCATGTTAGAGGTGTCTCAACTTTTTCTGCAAACATACTCAGTACAGAAACTTCAGTTTCCTTCCAGAGCTACTGCAGATTTATGTGGTATATCTGTTCTTCTTCTTCCCTCTTTTCAGGTTGCCTCATGTCATAATTTACTTCATTTTTCTTTCCCATAACTTCAAGGGC
Organism: Protopterus annectens; assembly: GCF_019279795.1. Taxonomy (NCBI): domain Eukaryota; kingdom Metazoa; phylum Chordata; order Ceratodontiformes; family Protopteridae; genus Protopterus; species Protopterus annectens. The sequence continues at coordinate 434,841,873 of NC_056731.1, read as the reverse complement.
TTGCAAGGAACTTGTTCTCAACCATGGATACTAACACAAGTACTTTGTCTCCAACTTTGAAATTCCTAAGCCATGTATTTCTATTTTATGTTCTTTAATGCTTTTCCTATGCTGTTTCCATACATTTCCTGTAGTCATTGTTGTTCTTAATCTCTCCTGTAAGTGTGTTAATTCTTTATTCCACTTTTAAAAGAAGTGATTTCCTCTTCCCAGCTTCCCTTTGCTACATACTACAACCTTGGGAATTTCTGCCATATAAAGACATTCAAATGGAATGAACCCATCTGTAGTTTGCGATACATTCTTCAAAGTAAAGTGTATACATGGGAGGAATCTGCCCCATTTTTCCATCCTCTTCTATTTTTTTTCTTAACATAGACTTTAAGGTTTTGATTAAGCCGTCATCTAATACATCTGCTTGTGCATGATATGCAGATGTTCTTAACTGTTTCATTTACAGAGTGCATGCATTACTCTGGACATGGGATGCACGGCTAGGCTTAAAAAGACCCTTGTGATCATTAGCCTAGTAAAAACCTATGAACCTATGAGTGGGATGTCTTGGTCTATAATAATGTTTTAAGGAATTCCAACTCTGGAAAGGGTAGTACTATTTCTTCACCTGTCAACTTGCATTCACTCTTCCTTACTTATAAAATTTTGTAGCATAATCAGTTATAACCAGTATATACTGATGCAACTTAATCAACTCCAACAGTAGACCTACAATGTCCACTGCTATTTGCCCACATGGACTTTTGCTACAGTAAGAGTATTAAGAAGTTTCAAAAACTGGGTTTGGTGCTGACTTTTGACACTGTAAGTCACATAAACATTTTCTATTTCCTTCAGCTGCAGTAGAGTACCCTCTGCTTACAATTCTGATCTTTGTTTTATCTGTCCCTAGGAGACCACACAGAATGTGTCTCTGTGCCATCTTTATTGCTAGTTTTCTAAAAGCCTTTGACAACAACAGCTGCTAACTTTCTTTAGTCATACTGTAGTGCAGATCATTTCATGATTCAATTTATAAATATGACATTTGTTTCCCTTAAGCTATTGCCCTACCACAGGACATCATTTAAATCTACATGACTTATATGTATTGCAGAAAGGTCAGTGGAACCCAATAGCCTGATGTGAAGTGAATAGTGTAGTCTCTTCCTCTAAAGGATAGGAACAGCTTTTTTCCTCTTAATCTAATTCACCTTCAGAAAAAAGTAGTTCATGAAATTAATTTTCTTTTGCTATGTGTACTGTCAGTTTCCCAGCATGAACTTCATTAATTAATTCACTTCCTGTGTTCTTGATGCCTTGCTTCTGTTTCTTTCAGACCCTCTGCCTGGGCCAAACTAGAAGAAGATCATGATAGTGTTCTAGTTGCTCTTTTCCTGTCTCCTCAGTATAGATTCATTTGCATCTGTTGTAATTTCAAGTCCCACTTCTAATAAGGCGTTTCTAACTGTAGGTTTGCTGCTTTCAGTTCCTTGACTAACGTTGTTGTTATCTTAACCCTTAGTTTCTCTCTTACTCTATTCTGAGCTGACAGTCTTTCTCTGTTAGTTTTTGTACTGATCTCTGTTGGCTTACCATCTGTATCATATGACTCAAAAAAAGGTTTCTGTAACCCATTCACTCAAACCAAAATTTTACTTCTGTTTGAGGTTTTTAATTATACACCAGTTTTGTTACTGAGTCTATGCATCTCTGACAACATATCTGACTGTGTGCCTCTTCCCCCCCTACTTTTTCACCTTTGAACCAGGAGAAGTCTTGGCCAATTACCACATCATGTATTAAGTTAGTTACTAAAGCTACTGGGTGTAACACTTTGCCTATAAGAAACCGAAAAACAAACTTCAGTAAACTAACAACTAACAAAAAAAAAAAGTGGAATGGACACACCACAACAGACTTCAACATACTTCGACACACTGTAATGTAATAACACCACAGACTGAGAGCTGGAAAGAAAAACTGCATCATTAATGCCTGGAGCAGCAGCTGTTTTAAGTCTGAGTTGCCAAGTTAGTTCTTTGAACTCAAGTTGTGTGTCCAAGTCCCCACTAACGTTTGTCACAATTATCCTGTCTATAATGAAGAATAGGAAATGTTTGTATTTTGGGTAATCCAAAGTATGTCTAAATAAGGCAGTGGTAGTTTTCCTTTTCTTTATGTCATACATATGTTCATGGATCTTGTCCTTAAGTTTTCTGATAGTTTTCTATGTAAAAGGCATCACACGAGCTGCAGGTAGCCAAGTATACTATGTAGGTAGTGTTGCAGTTGCATCTCACTGGACATGGGATAGTGCTGTTAGGACCCTCATGTATATATCTGCACATTTTGCAGGATCTACATTTAATCAAAGAACCATTAGTCACCATAGACTTTATACCACTAGTGGGTAATTCTAAAAGAGTCTTAAGGTTCTTTCCTTTAGAATACACTATCACTGGGGCAGTTCCTAAAATCGTGTTTACCTCCACAGAAAAAAACAATGTCCCAGTTTAGCCTCATGATGTTAATACAAACAAAAACATCTTGATGAATGGTACATAAAAAATGGGGGTGAATTAATCAAACATACCCTTCCTCCTCTTGTCTGCATTAGTCTCTCCCATATTGTTTGTAATGCTTGCGCTAATCATTAAAATAGGTGCAAATCTACCATAATGCTGATGTACCACATCAATTTGAATGTTTCTGAATAAATAGGTGGGGTATCAATGTTCAATGAACATTGCAAACAATTGCTGTATCTGTTTTTCAAAAGTACTCTCATCAGAAATACAGAAAGGCCACACCATTTGTCCTTTTACTACTAACTTCTTTTGGTGGAAAGGATGGCAGCTGTCAAAATGGAGATATGTGTTGGAGAATGTGTCCTTACTATACATAGTGGAAACAAAACACTGATTTGCTAGACCTTTGTACAACCTAATGTCAAGATAGTTAATACTATTCAAACCAATAGTATAGGTGAGCCTCAAGAAAGGGGTGGAGTTTAGCCATAATGCATGAAAGGAGTCCCATTGTTCAATATCTCCTTTCCACAGAATGAACAGGAACCTGTAATACATATGAACTAAAGAAAGAAACTGAGGGGTGAATACTGTATTTTTTTTCCTACACAGCTTGTACGATGTTAATGTATATGGGGGGGCCCTCATAGTGACACCTGAAATCTGATGGTAGTATTTCCCCTCAAATAAATATATAGTTGTTATTCAGTGTTAAATCAAGTAGGATAGTTACTACACATATTTCTTGGGTTGTCAAAGTGGAAACATCAGATAGATACTCTTGAAACTACTCAGTGCCTGTATCATGGGGGATAACAGAAAACAAGTCCACCTCTTAAGTTGTAATGAAAATGACAGTCTCAACAAAAAACAACAGGTTACAGTTCTCTATGAGATGCCATGAGTCCTTTAAAATGTGTCTTTCAGATTGTAAAACTGTCAAATTTAAATCTACAAATTTTGCCAGTGGTTCAGTTTTGTTTCCTTTCACTGACACAATTGGTTTCAAAGGGGGGGGGTCCTGTTCTGCACTAGTATATTTTGGGGATGGCAAATATTGATGCTATTTTTGGTTTGTTAACATTTTGTTAACATTCAGGTATTTCCACTGGTCATGCTCAATTTCCCCCTGTAAAACAAAAACAAAAAGTCTAACTTGGCGAATTTAACATCCCTCTTTCATTATGGAACAGATTGTCAGAAAAGGCATTCTTTTTGTTGTGCAAAGCTTTCAAAATCAATGGCTGCACAACTAGCAGCTGGTACTCGGTCACTGTTCACCTTTACTTGATTGATTGCTGTGTTGCCACAAGCAGCAACCTGTGTACAAGTTCAAGGCATCTGTGAAAATAATTCCTGGCTGGTATTAAATAGCCCAACTTCACCAACACTATCAAGAAAACCTTCAGGTGGGGGTGGGGGTGGGTGGGCTGGAGTTGCATATTTTGAAGTTTTTGTATTAACAATGTAAGGTCTCTGGGCAGACTCATGTTAAAATAAACTGGTAAGTGGAACTGGTTATTAGCAGAGAAGCAGTGAAGCAGTGCATGTCCAATACCACCAGTAACTGAAAAACAGACTTCAATAAACTAACAACTGACAAAAATAAAAAAACGAAATGTGGTACAGACACTCCGCAATGAACTTCAATGTACTTCAACAAATTTTCATGTAATAAAACCACAGACTGAGAGCTTTCGTCTTACAAACATAAATACTTCCTCAGAGTTATAGTCTGTCATTAAAAAAAAAATTTAAATACAAACAATTCATCCAATCAAATTTTAATTAGAAGAATAAATGATGATGTCACTCAACTACCAAGTGCAATTTCTTAAAGAAAACCTGATCTGAAATATCTAGTTGTGTTACACAGACTAAATAATGAAATACAGCTAAATAAATCACATGCACAGTTGTACACTGAAAAATGTGTTGAAATTAAAGTAAAAAGTCACACTAAAGCTGCTTTCATCTTTAAAATGCTACAAATTAGCCAAGTAGGTGTTTGAACTGCAGGTTGGAAAATGTTTCAATATCAGGGACTGTTAGCAGAATGTAGGATAGAGAATTTAGGATACTGAATAAAAGATCCGCTCTGACAGGGTTTTTAGTGGAATCAAGAACAGATGTTGCCATTAAGAAAGAAATATTAAGTGAGGGATATAAAATGCTGCACGATAAGTATAAAAAATCTAATTTGGTTAGAAAAGATTGGGAGGGAAGATTAGAAAGCTAAATTACAAAAGAGCAATGGAAGATTATTTGTAAGGCCTCTAGATGTGCTATCCTCATAAGATATTTGCATGGAAATGTTTGCATAGGTACTTTTATATTCCAAGTAAACCTCAGAGGATTTTCCCTCAAGTACAGAACAGATGTTAGAGATATGCAAGGAATGAGATTGAGAATTGGGATCACATATTCTGGGAATATGCGAAATTAACTGACTTTAAAAACGTCATACAAAAAATCTTTACACATTTGTTGGTTAAATGTATTATATTTACCAATAGTAGTAACATTAAACTTAAAAATACCATGTCTTATTAAGTTTCATGTTGCTAGCAGCCAAAAAAGCAATTACACAAAAGTGGAAATCAAAGAATAGATCAGCTGCACATGAAGCACTTAATATTGTAAACAAAATGAAAGACCTAGAGATGTGATCCTTGAAAGATAGAGGAAATAATTTTCATAAAATTAAATAATGCATTTGAGAACAATATATACAAAATAATGATCAAATAAATGACTAAAATAAGTGATTTAGTGAGAACTGAAAAATATATGAGTATGTTCTAATGTATAAGAGTAAAACAACAGAACTCGGGTGGTCATTTTATTTATCAAACATACATAATGGATGTGCTCAATAATGAAAGTGTTATTGTGATATTTTCTCACTCTTATTAATGTATGTAAGTTCATGTTACAACACAATGTAATGAGTAAATAAAATTGCTTAAAAACTTGGCTGATATTTGAACAAAAACCTTGGAGTGGGTGATCTGCTCTGCACTGTTCTCATAGCCTTTCCTTGTGCAGTGAAGAACAAAATGTATAGAAAATAAAATACTAAAGAAGTCAAACCAAACACTGAACTCCATAAAGCTAAAACAATAAAAACATGTTTATGCATCCCTACATGACCTTGATTTATTATTTCTGTAGTAACTAAAGAAGGTGCTTAGACATTCAGTGCCAAGATTTGCTTGCAGAATGACAGAGGCATTTCCAGTTAAAAGTTATTTTGTATATATATATATATATATATATATATATATATATATATATATAGTGGAATGTGAGACACATGGTAAGGAATTCTCATTTGTAGAGCATTCAAGGTCAACTGCATTTTTTTAGTTCTGAATACAAACACCATATAGCTTATAAAGGCCATCAGATCCACTGTTGTTTTTAAACTTCCCAGATGTTAATGTGCTTATTGGATTCACGCTTTCTCATTTGTAGCAGGCCAAAGTAGGCACTGCCTTTCATGACAGGAAATTACTTTATTAAAATAAAGACCTCACATATTAATTATCACTTACTTCATATCTGCTTCATTATTCAAGTCTTCAAGATACAAAGAATTAAGTCACATAATAAATCTAATTCCTGTTTTTGTGACACATGGAATATCTTCCAACCCTTTGCTGAGACACTTATTATTTTTATGGAAATAAATGTAATGCTCTTCTGTCTGATTCATAGTGCACTATAAAATGCAATGCAAATAACATTCTTAAAGCACAGTTTAAAGTTTCCCTGTTGTTCTTCTTATGCACATTTGTACTACTGTGTGCCCAAAGTAATGTTCATCTCAGTCTGCTGTCGTGGCAAGAAAAAGTATTTCAATGCATTTTATGTGCAAGAAATAAATTCATTATTTGTAGGGAAAATGCTAGTAGTTTTTACTTCACTGCCCATTCTAATGTTAAGAAAAAATAAGATCCCTGATTGAGACAGGGCTGGATTCCATAACATTTGCAGAAGCTATCTGTGGACAGTGCAGTACATCAAAGGAAGACTTCAGCACACCTGCTGCACACGTAATTTCAGAAGACATGCTGAACGCAGTCTGAGACTTAACTATTCAGTGTAGGATAACTATGGATTCTGCACATGCCCTTCTGATTCCAAAAACACATTGTGCTCCCACAACACAACTTAAATTTAACAAACTGATATGCAGACTCTGTTTCTGAAATCCTCAGCATATGCTTTATGAACCCTAAAGAATTAAAGCTAATATTATGGAGTTCAACAAAATCTATAGTTAAAGAAAACAAAATATATGTATAGAAGCAATGTACAGCAAGGTGGATGACTGCATGCACTTTTCATTGATCCCTTTGGGGAAGATAACTGTAAAGTACTAGTTCTAAAACACTGCAAACTACCTGCATGTCCACACATACCTATGAAGACACTAGCACATCCAAAAACAGACTGATACATAAACAGAAAGGGATGGCCATCCATAAACTGCCAAGTTGTGTGTGTAGCAGATGTCAGCATAACAAACATCATAATAACACACCCTGGAAGTGTCCATGATGCTGTCATATTGAGGAAAAGTGGATGGAGGGCTGCATTTCCGCAAGGTGAAATGCCTGAAGGACTATTACTAGGTAAGTACAAGAGCACATCTAGGATGAAGAACAAGGATATCCAAAGGATATCCCTCACAACAATATCCATTCTGATGACCAAATGTATTTTCGTTCCCCACAACAGGTGACTGTGGTTATCTACTTGAGCTCTGGCTAATGACCCTGTACAGAGAACCATCCAACCCTGCAGAGAAGGCCTACATTAGAGTACACTCTACAAACAGAAACACCATAGAATGTATGTTCAGTGTACTGAATGCTAGGTTCAAATGTCTGGGCACATCCAGGGTAGCACTGCACTATACACCTGAGAAGGCAGCACAGACAGTGTGTTTCATGCTGTACAACATGCTAACTAGAGCATATGGTGGTCTTCCAGCTGTAGGTGTGATTGAGCTACACCAAGAACCCCAAATGTCTGAAGAGGAAATTCCACAGGTATCAGAGTAGGAGCAGGAGGACATAGGGGGAAAAAGAAACAGGTGTAGGCAATGTACAGCATGACCACAAGTGCAGGTCCAGACAATACAGCAATGTCTGACTCACAACTTTGACTCATGACAAGCCACATGGACACGAGTTCATAGATTAAACATTGATATACAGGTGTTGCACCACACAGTAGCACAGATTGCATCTAATGGCAATTGCCCACTAGATGTGCACACTGAGCATGACATAACACCATCATCATAATATATTACAATCTGAACAAATGCACATGTGTCACAACTGACACAAGTATGCATGCATGCTCACATTGTTGTATCACTGTATGGAAAACAATAAGGGTCACACATCAGTGGTACACATTCCTATCCCTAAAATATAGCATGAAAAAGGGAAACCACACAACACAAAATGTAAAATATTTAATAGCTGCAGAAAAATATATCACAGTAAAGTGGTGATTCAATAATATGTGCCCAGGGATAGTGTAATGTAAAAGAAAGAACATGAAAACTCTATTAGAATTATCCACTAGTGGTATAAAACCTATGGCGACTAATGGTTCCTTGCATAAATATGGGTCCTGCAAAATGTGCAGTGATATATACATGAGGGTCCATACATTGCAGATGAAAATTTTAACAGAACTATCCCGTGTCCAGGAGATGCAACTGCAACACTATCCGCATTGTATACTTGCCTACTTACAGCTCGTGTGATGCCTTTTACATAGGGAAAACTACCAGAAAACATAAGGACAGGATCTGTGAACATATGTATGACATAAAGAAAAGAAAAACTACCAGTGGCTTATTTAGACATATTTTGGATTGCCCAAAATACAAAAAAAAACTGTTCTTCATTATCAACAGGATAATTGTGACAAACTTTAGTGGGGACTTAGACACACAACTTGAATTATAGGTTCATAGGTTCATAGGTAGGTACTAGGTTATCGGCCCAAGGGCCTACGCAAGACTAGCCAGAAAGGTTCCATAGCTTACACCACCCAAGAAAGTTATTTTCCTGTGCTACTGTCCAGCAGAGACACAGAAGTGATCCCCGGGGTGTATTTCCTATTTCCCATCCACTCATCAAGATTTTTCTTGAAGAGTGCTAATGAAGAACTTTGCTTGACATAGATGCGTAGCTTGTTCTAGAATATAGGAAGTCTCTGGGACAGGAATCTATCCCTTCAGTGTGTCCTGTTTATTGTGGTGACAAGGTTTAGGTCCCTAGAGCATGTAGCTTGGAGGGATTGGGATTTCTATAGGTGTAGCATGTCCAACAGTTCTGGGTTTGACATAGCTTTATATGTTAGGCAGAGATCACCTCGGAGTAGGCGATATGCTACAGAGTAAAGCTGGAGTTTTTTGAGGCAGTCAGTGTAGGGCATTCAAATTACTAACTTGGCAATTCAGACTTAATGCAACTGCTGCTCCAGGTATTAATGATGCAGTTTCTCTTTCTAGCATTTTAAAGATGAAAGCAAGTTTAGTGTGATTTTTTACTTCAATTTCAATACTTTTTTTCAGTGTACAACTGTGCTTATGATTGATTTAACGGTATTTCATTATTTAGACTATGTAATACAACTTGATGTTTTAGGTCTAGTTTTTTAAGAACTTACACTTGATATTTGAGTGACATCATAATTTTTTCTTATAATTCAAATTTGATTGGATGAATTGTTTGTATTTAATTTTTTAATTGCAGACTGTAATTTTTTTTAATGGCAGACTGTAACTGATGCAGTCTTCATGTTTGTAAGATGAAAGCGCTCACTCTTTGGTTTTATTACATTAAAATTTGTTGAAGTGCATTGAAGTTCATTGTGGAGTCTCTGTTTCACTTTTTTTATTTTTGTACTTTGCTTATAAGAGCTAAGATTTCTTCTTGGGTTACAGTGCACTCATTTTTTGTTCTCATGCACACACTTCTTCAATTGCCTGCATACTAAAACTTTTGGACTTGCAAATATGTTTTGATTTAACTAGCATACTTCATGAGTCTAATAATGCTTGTTACTCTTTTCCACCTGTACAAATAGTACACTTTACAAATTTAGTTATGGTACAATCACAAAATCAGATTCAACAGTTCTTATCGGACTGCCATACTCAATAGAGATATTTTCAGATTGAGACTGTTTACACCACTATTGCAACTAGTTCTGCAATACATGGCTATATGGTCTGGCATAGAACTTTTAAAGCAAACTAGTTCAGAAAGTAATGTCTTTGCTTGTTTACAGGCAGAAATATACTCTTAGGTGAAGGCATGCTAGCACTTAATACATAGAAGTCAGATTTAGAGTTTGCAGTTTCTTTTAATAACAGAGATTATACTGAAACCATTTCTAAAGATTTGGGATCATTTGAGACACCTGTTTCCTTACATTACTGGGTAGTGCTATTTTAAATTTACCTACAGCCGACATTTCTAAAATATTTATTATATCATTTACATAGGTTTTAACCTTAACTTAAAATTTTTGACCTTACCAGTTTGTTTGTAATTAGTGTCTTATTTTGAGACTTGAAAACCTACATCTTTGGTGGAGTTCCAGCTCTAAAAGTATTTTTTTTTCATTTTTCTGACAATTATGTTTATCATCTCCTTTTAAATCCATAATAGGCTTTTAGGGAACCCCAGTCAATTATGAATATTAAACTGTGTGTCTCTCCTTTCAGGACCAGTTTTTCCTGCTTGTATATCATTTGGATGCTGCTAGGTAGGCTATGATGTCATCCTACTACTTGAGCTTCTTCAGTGGTGTGCCATGTTTTCATAACCCCAAAAGTGGTAGCAGCTGATTCGTCACAGTATTAAGCTGATGTTGCAGATGTATAGGCTGTCATCAGTCACTGCTTACTGCTTTTGGTGGCCTATGTTAGTCTTCATTAACATCTCAAGTAACTCTTTAATTTTGGGCACTAATACAGGCAATTACAGCATACAAGGAAACAAAGGCCAATCCCCAACAGAAAAAGAAACTTTTTGTTGCCAAGAAAATCCTCTTCCCCATGTGAACTCCATATGGGCACAAGGGTAATAAACAAAAAAAAATATTTGCACAGGAATAGGAGAGACAGCATGTAGGGAGAAGAGGTAAATGAAGAAAGCAAGACTCAGTTTCCAGAAGTACTAATTATCTGATTAGGCCAAAGGAGCAGTAGTGTGTTCTGTTTATGGGAGTGAACTGATATTAGATAATTATTCTTCTAAAGCATAGATACAACAAAATCACAGTCCACAGTTAAAAAAGAAAACTACATGATGTTGCCCACTGAAAGCCACCAATGTAGCAACTCTGACTAAAATTGTGTGTGTGTATGTGTGTGTGTGTGTGTGTGTGTGTGTGTGTGTGTGTGTGTGTATATATATATATATATATATATATATATATATATATATATATATATATATATATATATATATATATATATATATATATAGATATATATATATACACCAGTCATAACATCAGTTCTGTTTTCTCTTAAAACTCAAGTTTCTTATAAGGGATAACAGTGCAAATGTTTTTCTTCAGTGTGTGACTAACAAAAATTAATTTCAAGCAGTTCTTTCTTCTTCAGGTAAACATATTTCTGCTAAAAGACCTAATATATCATCTACTTTAGTACTGCCAGTCTTTAGTAGGGTTGTCCTAAAGCCTATTCCTTCTTTACATCAGTGAAGAATTATACAGGATGAAGGCAACTTTAAGGTTCCTTTCCATCGCTGGAGATTTATTCTGTCTGGATTTTTTTAGGAATCCACCATTGTTAGCAGCAGTGATTATTTTCTATATTGCTTCTATCTAATACCTCTGCGTTTTCCTTTGCCCTTCCCTGTTTGTTTATGCTGTCTGTAAAGCACAAGTACAACATTCACAGCTTTTACTATACCTATCACAGTTAAGTCCAAAAACAGTTGTATAACAACTTCCTTTATATGAAGATAAAGAATGGTCTGACTGTGCAATTTAAGACCCCCACAGATAGCATGTTACAGAATGTACAAGACAGTTTTTTTAATAAGTATTGTGAACAACAACCTACAATAGGCAAGCCGATTCATAACAATTTTACATGTTATTAAATATTCATACATCTGTAAGACCAGCTTCAGGGAGATTATAGTGCTAGTAGTAGGTCTCGGTTCATTAACTGATCCATTTTCTAAATATTTGAAATGTTGTTTGAAGCCACTTTTGTTTTATATGGGGTCTAGAAGCAAAGATACAATCAAATTTCTAGGCTTAATTAAGCAGGTTTATATTGACAATTACCCCTTCATGTACACCTAGACATTGAAAGTCTATACATGAGTATACCATCGGAATTGTGGTATAACTGCTGTTGATTTCTGGTTAAAATCTTGTATTTTATACACTAGCTAATTTAATGAGTTTGTCTTAAAGCTTCTTAGAGTAGTTTGGGAAACATTTTTTTTTGTTTGTTTTTTTATTTTGATCAAAAGTGTTACTTACAATTACAAGGCACATCAATGGGGTCAACTTTTCCCCCAGTTTTTAGTGATTTGTTTACAGGCTACATTGAACAACAGTTGATTTATTATACTTCTCATAATGATTTTATGGAAAATGTTTAGTTATAGAAAGTTTTTAGATGATTGCTGGCTCCTATGCAAAAATTATATGGAAATCTTCAATTATTTTGTTACTTGTTTAAGTTATAACAGGTATGTATTACATTTACAGTGAAATATACCCTTTTTACTATGGACTTCCTTGATGTGACAGTGACCAACTTACTGTATGATTCAGTGGATTCTACTCTATTTAGATGCCCTTTTCAAAAAAAAAAACTCTTTATTAGCAGTGGATAGTTGTCATCCCAATGCATTACTAAAAAATGTCCATAATCTCAGTTTTTCAAATTCTTAAAATATGTCACAATGATGACAATTTTGAAAGAAGAGCTGAGAGTTAATAAAAAACAAATTTGGTTCGGGAAAGTAGGATTATAGAATTGTGTTCAGTGCTTGAAAAAAATGGTTACACTTAATAAAAGGCACCAGTTAAATCAGGTCAAAATGGAGAAATAAAATGTGCAAGGAAAGGAGAGTGCTATGGCTATAGCTGAATTCATCCTCAAGTTTTGGTGAGTAGCTTCATGCCGTGGAGATGACGCTTACATATAGACTATATTTTGTACATCATGGAGAATGATAGGTTGAAAAATAAAAAAAAAAGATGGAGTGCACAGGTCACAGGATAAAAAAGTGCCTGATCTTGGTATAGACATGAATAACAGGACTGGAAAAAGCATTCCAACCACAGGGTTAGACCAGAATCAAGGGAAGGGTAGCCTCTTTGTGGTAGAAAGAAGACGTAGTCCACAAAAAAACATAAAAATCCACAAACCAAGAATGAGGCAAATATAAGATAAAGTAGACTGTTGAGGGGTCGTCTATTGTTAGAAAGTCCCTTTTTATTGCACAGCTTGTTACTAACGGTATAGTGTGTAGGTCAAGGGATATGATCATTCCACTGTATTTTGTATTCATTAGGCCAGTCATTGAGTATAATATCTCCTCCCGTATGTAGCTGTCTAAACGTCTGACATAATTTGAATGCTGAGAACACATTCTTACTAACACAATCAAGGGCCTAAATAATAAAAACTATGTGGAACATCTCAAATCCTTACATACACATACACACAAATATTTTAATATGGGCATTAATGCCACTCTAGCCTCCTAATATACCAAAACACTTGTTCCCATAATAAGTGTCCAGGCTGTTCTTAAAAATATCTAAACTAGTACTTGTTTTAATGTAATTTGGTAGTCTGTTCCATGCATCAGCTACTCTCTCATAGAACCAATTCACTTCTCATTCCTATAGAGTCTTCTACATAGGTTGATGATTCTCTGTTGCTTTTTGATAACCCCAAACTTTCACAGAGGTAGTTGTCTATAAATGCCCTATATACCTGAATAAGATTTCCCCTTAGATATCTATAAGAGACGCTGTACAAGTTCAGATCTTTTAGTATTTCATAATAACTTAAATTTTCACATCCATGGGTGCCCTTAGTATATTTCTGTACTATTTCAAGTTTATACATGCTTGTTTTCTTATAAGGTTTCCAAATTGTTATTCTGTACTCAAGTTTGGGTCTGATGTAAGTAACAAACAATGACTTCATCATTTCTGATTTCCTAAACTTCATAAATCTTTTATAAAACCTGTAGTTCTATAACTATCATTAACCAATTGGTTGATATGATTAGAAAAACTCAAAGCTGGGCCTAGCCATATACCCAGGTCTTTAAATGAGTCTACACTTTCAATCACTGTGTGCCGTATTAAATATTCACCTTTCAATTTATGTATCCCAAATCGCATATGCCTAGTTTTTGATGCATTTAACAGCATATTTTATTCCTGTGCCCAAATGGTCAATTTAGTCAAGTTCTTTTGTAGACATGCCTTTATCTGTATCACATGTAATCAGATTACCCAATTTCAAGTGATCTAGATATAGACTGTGGAACACCTCAGATGAAAATGTTAGGTCTGAAAAATACAATCTAAACAAATAAGGGCCTAGGACAGAGCCCTGTGGGACACTCTGACTGTAACCAAGAATCTTACCTGTCCAGTTGCTGTATGATACTTGCCATGTCCTATTTGCAAGCCATGCAGCTATCCATCTTATCAAGAGTACATTGACACCTAGTTGTTCTAATTTATTGATAAGTGTTTTTATATGACCAGGTCAAATGCTGAAGTTAAATCTATACAAATTGCATCTCAACACTTTTTTTATTCATAGCTGTTATTATATTGTTATAGAACATCATGTTACAGGTGGTAATAGATCTATTTTCAACATATGCTTGCTGATACAGTAAAGTTTCAGTTAACTGGAGCTCAAGCAACCAGCATTGCCAAGCAACTGGCAAAAAAATATTGAAGAAATACAGTACAATTTTCATGTGTTGCACTTTCTGTTTTCCCTCCACAGAAACATGCCTTATGTTTTTCGAATTTTAGAGTTTTAAAAAGGAAGATAGGAATAAATTCCCTCTCTCCCCAACCTGAGAACAAGTCAAACCAGACAAATAGTATAGGGTGCAGTATTAGTCAGGCCTATGTTTAATAGTAACTCTCAAGCAACCAGAAACTACAGTTATCCAGCATCTACCATTCCCCATGGGTACTGGTTAACTGAGAGTTTATTGTATATGGTTTCAAGTCCCAACCTATCGAGTTCTGACAATAACTTATCCAATATTACCTTCTCCATTATTTTTCCACAACATGAAAGTAGACTTAAGGGTCTATATGTCTCTGGGTTTGTCCTACTCCCCTTTCCCTTAAAGACAGGTTTAATAAGCATGTCTCCAATCTTGAGGACTCTCCCCTTATTTATGTGACCTAGTGAATAATAGGTATAATGGCACTGTAAGTTCTTGCAGACGTGTTCTCAGGTCATTATTACTAATTCCATCTCCTCCCTGTGCTTTGTTTGCATCCAGTTTGCACAGTTCTTTTTCAATATAATGTAATTTGGTTCCAATACCGGAGGTTACCTGGATGTCACTAGGACAATTTATCACCCTCTCTGTGGAGCCAAACTCTTTTGAAAAATATTTTTTAAATATATCTATAATCTATTGTGTCTGAGAATAAATTTTAGAATCTACACACAGTTTATCGATTTGTATGTCTTAACTCCTTCTATGGCTTATGTATCTATAAAAAGGTTTCATATTACGTTCAATATTTTTATTGAAATTTTCTCCAAACTTTTCTTGAGCTTGTCTCACACTATGCTTGATGTGTTTGTCCAGCTTGTTTATTTCAATTTTCAAAGTTGTAGTTTGACCTCTCTTCCATTTCAAAAATGTCTTGTCTCCTACCTTAACCAGATACCTTGTTCTTATGGAAATGTATCCCCCTAACACTGTATGCCTAGATCCTGATGTTAAACATTTTTTTTATTTTGTTTTGCATTCAATTTCTCTTTTAAAACATTTCACATTCCATCTGCACTTTTTCCACTGAACACATCACTACAGTTAGTTTTACATAGTGACTGTTTTGCTTCCATATCATCTGTAATTAACCTTCTGTGTATTGGTTTAGATTTCAGTTTGGCAGAATTATCTAGTAACAAATTAACCTTTACAACCCCATGATCATTGCACATCAATGGTGTTAAAACTTGACTTGATGCAACAGTAATTTCTTTAGGAACACAAACAGTGTGTAGTATGTTCCATTCCATGGTAGTTTTTTTTACAGTCTGAAGCCACTGTTGTTCCTGAGCATATGTTGCAAATAATTTCCTTACTAATGTTGTTGAATCAATATTAATCTCATCTGTTTCTGGTAAATTTAAATCCCCAGCTGATATTATTCTTACCTCCTGTGTTTCATGCAAGTAATTTATGAATTCCTCTAGGTCATCAGCACTTGACTTTGGTGGTGTATAAACGCCAAAATTGTTATATGTTCCAGGGTTGTCTTTATTGTCACAGTTACACAGTCTATAGTATTGGTGTTATCACTGAACATGTAGTAATTACAGGTCTCATAACTATGTTTAATACCTATCATAACACTTCCACCTGATTTGTTTGTTAGAATGTCTGTTACAGTAAAAGCATTTATACCCTGACAGAACTAGTTTCCAGTCGTTCTTTAACCTGTTTCACAAGCAATAACATATATCTTGTGAAAATGTAGCAAAATTTCCAATAAAAAAACTTTATTATTAATTCTCCTAGTTTTAACAACCGAGAGACATCAAATGTTGCTATCTGTGAACTGATAAATTTTCTACCTGCCTGACAAAAAACCTGCTTAGTGTTTGTCAAATATTGCAAAATATGTGCTGCAAAAATTCTCTTCACAGATCCTGACAAATGAACACCATCCTGTCTGACACATCTGTGCCCAAAACTAGCCTTGGATGCTCTACACATTTCCATTTTTCGAAATGAGACATTTTTCCATACAGGTATTTACCCCAAAAAAGTTTTCATTCACAGTGACCTGACTATCTTTTCTATATGATTTGTGAAAAATATGTCCTAACACCAGTACAAGCTTTACTATCGAAGAGGGCTGTAAGTTTCCTACTAATGGTCAGAGAGTCCTTGTGTATGAGATCATTTGTACCAACATGAATAAAACAGATCCTTACTTCCTTACATTAAAACGTTTCAAGGCTTGTCTCACATCTTCTATTTTTGCTCCTGGCAGGCATAACATTATTGGATGTTCATTATCATCTCTGCAAATATAAGTATCAGTTCCTCTAATAATTGAATCTCCAATTACAAGAATATCTTTGCTGGCCAGCTCGGAAGAATCTTCAACTTCTAATACAGTAATATCTGCTCTAGAATTGTTAGAAAGAATAAGGGCAGGATTCATGAAACCTCCGTGTAAGAGTTAGCAAGTCTTACACGGAGGCTGCAGTTAAACGGTGTGATGTCAGCATGCCATGCATATTGATGAGGGCATGCTGAATCACACCCTAGGCTAACACAGTCCATGTAGGAAAGTAGGGGGCGGGTCCGCACGGCGAGTCCTGCAAAAGGACGTGCCCCCAGAAGAATCACAGTCCCGAAAGGAAACTCACACAAGCGAGTCCGTGGAAATGTCAAGAAACACAACAGCACACATGCCCCCACAGACTATAAACCCAACTGTAATGTAAAATGTAAAAATCAACAGTTTAATATTTTTTTTTTATAATCTCAAAAATGTTTGCCCGTAATTGCGCTCGTTTGCGCGGGTGTGCCCTTCGCTCAACCACAGTTAGCACTCATTGGAAAAGCATATAAGATGTAAATATGCAAATCAAGCCAAATAGCAATAGTGTAGCGGTAGAGACATTGGCCAAAGAGGAGGTAGTCACGGTTCGAGCCCCAACAACATCATTTTCTATTTTTAGTGAAATAAGCACGAAACAATCCCCTGACATATATATATATATATATATATATATATATATATATATATATATATATATATGTATATATATATATATATATATATATATATATATATATATATATATATATATATATATATATATATATAAAACTATAATTACTATAATTTAAGTAAAATGTAATGAAATGGGCCATGTATTTTTGAAGAAATCTGACACAATAAAAAAAAAAATTTTTATAAGTGCCCATAGCTGAACAGTGCCCTAACAAGCTGAGTATGACTGCCCACAGGTGAGCAGTGGTTTAACAGGTGTAATATGAGTGCCCGGAGTTGTGCAGTACTTTAACATGCTGAAACTGTGTGCCCATAGTTGAGCAACATTTCTCATAGCGTAATATGCATGCTCATAGCCAAATAACGCGTTAACCAGTGTAACCCGTTTGCGCGGAGCTGTGCAGTGCGCCAACCGGCTTACCGGCAGGCATTGAGCAACCTGTATCAAAGCCATCTTTACACAGACACACCTCCTAGCCTGTCTAGACAGTAGTAAAATAAAAAAAAGCAATGCCTAGGTTCAAACCCAGGATACTGTGCATCATAGTCAAAGTACTGAACCACTAAGCCATGACAGTTGTACTGAAAGATGCAGTATTAGCATATATTTAGGAATTAATGAAATAGAAGCATGACAAAGCAGGTTTTTTTAAGCTGATACATTTCCAAAATGGCAAATCACAGATAAGTGCAGGAAAAACAGCATATATAAGCCCCATAGGCAGGAGTACACAGCATAACTGATTGTGGAACCTATTTCATAGTTCATAGTTCATAGTTTAGTACTAAGCTAACTGCCCTTGTGAGCCATTTTAAGCTTAACCAGTTATCCCTTGCGAGACTCAAACACTGCACCTTGTGTTTGTAAGGCAAACACCTTAACCATTTGCAGTCAGGATGTCAGGTGTAGGAGAGGGCAGTCGCTTCCGAGCACAGAGGTGGGGTGTTGAGGAGTCAAAATATATGGTTTGGCTCCTAGTCCACGATCATGAGGCTCAACCCATGCAGGGCCAGGTTCTGTGGGGAGCGTACAAGGCAGAGGCATGGAACCGGTTGGCACATGATCTCACCAGTGCCACAGGCATACCAAGGACTGGTGAACAGGTCCATCACCACCATGTGGACCTGAAGAGACGAAAGCAGGACCAACTGAACCGTTGGATCCAGGAGGCCCGGCAAATGCCCAACGCCCCACTACTGAGTAAGTATCCATGTAATTACGTATGTAAGAAATTATCCTAGCTGATATTATGGAGATGTATGTTCCAATATTACTTAATTTATATTACAGCTGCAGGTGTGCGTTCTGTGAATCGGTGAGCCTATGGTGATAGGCTGGAGCGGTTGCACCACCAGGCAGGTTAATAATTATTTTTCTGTAATTGTTATACAATATAAGTGAGACAGCTTGTAAAAGAGATCAGTGTAGTTACATATTAATAAAGTTCAAATAACACTAGAAGAAAGATTCTGCTAGTACTGTATGATTAGATGAGTGATGCAGCCTGTAATCCAGAAATAAAAATTAAACAAGTCTGAAATAGAGATTTTCCACCTGTATTGTAATATCAGATAACCTGCTGCAGCCTGAAAATTAGTGGTAAACAAGCTAAAGACAATAGACATGTGTCAAATACATCCCCTTTTAAAATCTGCCATATGAAACAAGTGAGTCTGTTGGAAAGGATTGTTGTAACCAAGTAAGGCATGTTAATAATGCCTAGAATTAAGTACCATCTTGAATTGTAAAAATAAAACAAGTGAGAGTGTGAGAAAGAGGTATGAATCGACCAAGAAAGCTGTTATAACTCTTGAATAAAGTATACTGCAGTCAGTACATAATGAAATGAATGAGACAGCCACAACCAAACAGTGAAATGTTTGTAATAAAGTACTGAAGCTGGAATGTGACTGTCCCACAATTTGGATATGTTGCTGTACCCTTGCAATATGGAGATAGTATGGTTGTATGAAATAATGAACATCCACAGTTGTCTAGAGCCATATAAATCAAATGTAGCAGGATGCTGTACCTGAACACAGCCAGATATGAATGTGTATGAATAAAAATGCAATGTATATTAATGTAGCAGTAACAGTCCCATCACCAACATTCCTAAGGTTACATATAGGAAACTGTACTAAGACCTGTAGGGTATATATATCTGCAGCTACTAGAGATGTACAGCATATGTATAGGTAGTTGAAGTTGTTAATGAAATATTTCTTCACCCTACCCTATATTCACAAATAATGCCATTCCACAACAAACTGGGTATGTGTATTCACAATTAATTCCTATAGACATTTGTCCTGTTGGTTCAAACATATTTGCACGTACGTTGATGCATGTGCCCTGTTCACATATCCAAACCTGATGGCCTGTTGCCATCAATCAACCCTGCATGCTGTTGGATTGTGTACTGTTGTTCAAAATATGCATGTGTTATGCTTGCTGTTCAATGTTTGGAATTCATGGGTGTTTGGTTAATGGGAATACTGATGCATGCTGTTACAATTAATTTTGAATGGTATTGATTGTTACTAACCCAAAATGTCATAAAATATTGCTAAATATAGGACAACAGGGAAGGCGGGTTCCAGCGGACTCACATCTCCCACCTCAGCTGGCGAGTACACCTGGCACTAGTGCCCAGGCCGGAACCTCCTCCAGTGGCCCTGTGCCACCTTCGGGTGGAAGCACTGCAGGGGATGGGGCTCATTCCTCTCTGCAAGCGTGGCTGGAGGGGACTGTCCACTCACCCTCCAAAGTGTCCAGTCTGTGGTGCGTATCAAGATCAGGCATTCTGTGCTTGAACCCCTACGCCAGCTTGAGGCATGGGTGGCGCAACTCACGGGTGTGCCTGCTGCCCGTCCTACACAGCCCCCAGCACAGCCCCATCCTGGGCAGTGAAGGCGCAGTGGCAACTGCCCATAGGTGGGGATCTCAGTTCCACTGTTGCCATCTGTGGGCTCATGGGCTCGCGCTATCCAAATATCCGTCCCTGTCAAATGTGTTCCCCCCCCACGTGTCATACTCTGCCCCTGTATGCATCTTGTTTGTCTTGTCTGTTAACCTCCCCTACCTACCTCCCCAAATATACCTACTTCCTGTACCTCACATTCCACTCTCACCTGAAAAAAAAATAAAAAAGGGCACTCTGTTCCCGCAAAAAAATTATGCCCCATACATAGCTGCCCATTTTGCAGACATGTCTGCTGGACATGTGAACTGGTAATTACAATTGGCTGTACAACATATTTTGTTGTCCTCACCCCTCTCTCAGGAGTGGAAGATTTCAAATTTCACACCAAATTACACACATATGCATAGCTGTTGCTGATAAAGAAATGGGCAGCTATGGGCCTTTCCTACATCCTTCCTGCAAATCCCGAGCTTGTTTTCCTACTGTCCTACCCTCTTTGTGCCCCCTTTTTCACCACTTTCCCATCTCCCCATTTTCTTTTCTTTCAAAGAAATTAGCGCGGGCGTGCACGAGAGTAAGCACTTTTAAGCAGTTGTAAGTGGGTGTGTGCTTGTGTGCGCTTAGCTAAACGTGTGTGCGTGAAGCTAAGCGCCACTGCACATGCGTGAGCTCCACGCAAACCAGTGCTAATCCACTTACAACTGCTTAAAAGTGCCTTAGTCACTCTGAATGACAAGGTCTGTAGTCTGCTCAGCAGCAAAATAAAATTCCTCTGTCAGTCTCAAACCCCGGAAACACTAGTTTGCATGACTTACCACTAAGCCATGATTGATATACAAGAACTTTCTGCTGAAAGCAATATATCATGAAAAAGTAGGACTGAATGTAAAGGGAATATAGGAAGGCTAATACACAAAGCTTTTCTTGTGTCTTTACTAGGCAATTCTTGTGGATTTGCATTACATTAGTGTGAGAAGACAAACAGCCATGCTAGTAGGTAGCTAGTAGGTAATAATGTGACAGTAGCACCTTGCAAACCACACACACTATCAGAGCAGGATAAACACTGCCATATTTGAATAGGTAAGAGGCCAGACCTCGCAACTGTGACTGATTTACAGGGATGTTCCTGATTTGAAAACAAATGTTAACTGTGCCCCACTGACTCCCTGTGAAATGTACTAGCAGTAGGCAGAAAGGTGTGGAATCCCACGTAATGGTAACTGTCAATTACTTAAAGTATGCACTACTTGCGTGTCAGAAATGGTGTAGTAATACATATGCTCAAAACACCCCACAGTCACAACTGCAGAATATCTGAAATATATCACGGGTGTATCCCACTGATATGTACCATTCCCTGAGGCTGCTAAATGATACACCTGAGAGTATCTGAGGCCTGCAAGTGTCACAAACTCACAGGCATATCATTCTGTCTGCTGTCACACACTCTGTGAATAGCTGTAGAATTGCTTCCACAAGCACACCCTCACGTAGGAGTACAACCCAGAAATATCAAAGGATGTAGCCAACTAATAAAATAAGGACAGTATAGCAGTTTACAAGTGCTGCATGTGCCTGCTATCCATAACTGTTAGTACAAAGTACAAGGCCCCACTACTGCTCAGCAGCAAAATAAAATACCCTTGTAGGTGTCAAGCCCCACACCTTGGCCAGACCAGACTGCATGCAGTACCACCAAACCACACCAAACATATAAGAAATTGCTGCTGACAGAAATATAGCAAGCGTTACAAGGAGTGAATGTAAATGGAAAATAGGAAAGCCCCCTGTACTCCCAGTCCACACATGCAACAGTTTCATTGCAACAACCGGAGGGGGGGGGGGAGAGAGAGAGAGAGAGAGAGAGAGAGAGAGAGAGAGACACCAAAAAAATAAATAAATTTAAAAACCATCAGCAGGCCACCAAGCAGCAAGCCATCACAAACAGCAGTGAGAAACAAAGGTAATATAAACTACATAATGTAATAATCTACATACTGTGAACCCTCCATATGTGTTAGCAGTCTGTATCTATATATATATGAAGATGTGCATAGGGCAGGGGACATACAGCAACTGTTAGTGAAGGCTGGACATACATATGTATTTGAAGGTTGCTATGTGCACATATCAATGTAGGTTGTAGTGCAACGTACAATGTAGGTTATACAGTAATGGATGTTTAGCAGTATGTTAGTGTGTGTATTCGTATGTGTAAATAAAAAAAAATATATATATATATATATATATATATATATATATATATATGCATATGTATATGTATATTTATATATGTATATATATATATATATATATATATATATATATATATAATATGCATATATGTGTACATAGATAGAGAGGGATGTATAAATAGATAGACATATATAGATAGATATTTAGAAAATGTATATACATATATATGTAATAGACACATACATATATAGATATATATAGATACATACACATATACAGACAGATATGAATGTCTAGAGATATGTATGTATATGAATATATATCTCTCACTCTCTCTCTCTCTCTCTATATATATATATATATATATATATATATATATATATATACATATATATATATATATATATATATATATATATACTGAGAGAGGCACATGTGTGCAGATGTATTGCAAGGTGCCTGGTGACAAAGGCATGGACTGAACACCAGTGTGGATACTCGAGTACCATACCCCACTCCAAAACACTTTCAACACTAACCACCACATAGGTGGTTGCCTGCCTACTACTGGATGTGTCAGAAGGGAACATGGGAAACAAGTGTACAATAGCCTCCCCTTTGATACTGACAGTGGCACACTAGTCTTGTAATCCCTGTACATGGTACGTGTCAGCACAAATGGTGTGTCAGCTGGGGAAATGTAGGTCACCGTACCCCTCTACACCTCACAATGTCCTACACGGTATGTACCTCCCATGACAACTACAGAAAGGGAGAAGGACACAGTCATGCCTAACAAACAGTGATAATGCCCTCAAACACATTACCTATGCAGAGTGACTGACAAAACCACAGATAGAGTGCCTTTCATACTACCTACACAGAGGTTACCACTGCTGGATATACATAGTTAAGTCACACCCATAACAGTTGTCCAACAACCATGGTAACACCTCACAATATCCCCAGCCTAAATGACCTATGTCTGTCATCCTTGGCACCGCAGTAAAGAGCACATGGTGGAGGTACAGGTTGCTACTCACAAATAAGCCATACCCTGGAGTAAACCACCCAGCATTAAGAAGCAAGGGTCTTCTTTAGTAGATGTCAGACATACCCCTGTTGAATGTTATGCAGATAGGTAATATGCCATATGAGTCACCCTGTGTAACTGTTTGACAGGAGCAAGTACAATCACATTACATGTGTCCCAAGGGGCAGGGTAGCATAACAGTATGCTGCTGTAGGACCAGGGCCAATAGTATACTACCTACCTATGACACAATGCACACACACATGTACTCATTGCAATACCAACTATGTGAGGTG
The DNA here is from genome assembly GCF_019279795.1 of Protopterus annectens. NCBI lineage: Eukaryota > Metazoa > Chordata > Ceratodontiformes > Protopteridae > Protopterus > Protopterus annectens. Next base: position 434,817,818 of record NC_056731.1, on the reverse strand, counting down.
GAATGAGTGTGCCACTGACTGTGTGCAAGGTCTGTAATGGTGTGATTGCTCAGCATGACTTTGTGTCTGTCATGGTAGTGTGTGTCCTTGGTGTGAGGCCAGAGAAAGATGTGTCAGGTATTGGGATACAAACATACTACATTGCCATATGTTGTGCTGTGGTTTCCTGTATGTGACTGCGGTGTAGGTAGGGGTATGGCCACAAAGACTAGGGTGCATTACCATTGAAATTTTAACTGTGCATTGCATGCATTGCATGGGTTGAGAGTGTTCCCCATCCATTACCTTGATACAAACCCCCAGTGTGAAGTTGTGCATTGGACCTCAAACAGTGTGCCGACTGCTGGTGTATACTAGTTTGTTGTATGGAGTGTGCCAGGCACTGTCACACAGTTGTTGGCTGAGCAGTGATATGTGGTCATTTACATGTGTATCCCCCAATAGACAGACAGATGCTATATATGGCAGTTCAGTGATATCACTACAGTAGAGTATTATGTGTGCCATATTACTTGCTCACATATTTTTCTTTTCCTTCCAGGGCAATGGTGCACCAGCGCAACCCCTCATACTCGGCTGCAGAGGAAGAGGAGATACACCAGAGCCTGGTGCGGGAGTTTGCCACACTCTTTTCCCGTACCAGCCAGAACCAGCAGGAGAGGGCTGCACTGTGGCAAGACCTTGTCCGTCGGGTAAATGACATAGGCATGCATAACCGGACATATGAGCAGGTACGCCATCACTGCAGTGATTTAATTAGAAATGTCCGTCAGCGTGCGTCTGATATCCACAGGCAACAGCTTGCCACAGGTGGTGGGGCAGATTTACAGCCCCCCTCACCAGACTGGAGGGACTCCTCCTAAGTGTTGTGGCTCCAGCCCAACAACAACAACATCCGCAGACATGTGTAATGATGGAGGCTGGAGCCACCCAGCATGTGGACATGGAGCGTGCAGGTAACATGCCATATCTATAGTTGACTGTTCTCTACACTGGTAGTTTATGCATGTGTGAGATGTGTACTGTGTTTGTAGCTGTTATCCTGGAAATTATTGTGCAAGATTGTTATTCTCAATATCAGCAGTAGACCTGTGAAAGCCAACTGTTGTACTACTGAACTGTATCATACTCACAGTATCAATGGCACAGTTGTGCCCACTGACAATAAATGTCTTATTTGTGCAGGTCCTTCTGGTGTAACAGCAAGGCAGCTAATCCATGCTGGTGAGTGTATAATGACAATACTTTTAATACTAATGATAATAATAGTAATAATACCCTCAAACGGTATTGTGTATGTGTTGGATTGCAGGTGTGTTTGTGTCTGTGTGTTTGTATCTCATGTACTGAGGAGTGTGCATATGCCCATGTGTGCATGTGCCCATGTGTGCATGTGTGCATGTGCCCATGTGTGTATGTGCCCATGTGCGCATGTGCGCAAGTGTGCATGTGCCCGTGTGCATCTGTGGTAACATTGTGTACACATTGTAAACTGTGTTTCCTGTCTTCCTCTCACAGGTTCTGGTGTTGCTCTGGTGGTGTGCAGTAGGGAACCTGAATCCACTGCTGGGGATAGTGATAATGATGATACATGTGTAATGGCACAGGGAGGTGTGACAGGGTCTGTTGTTGGTCAGCCAATTGACAGTACACAGCAGTCAACCCCATCAATGCGCACAGTCATCCTGCCAATACATCCATTGTCACCAATGTCCTTGGGTGAGGGACAGCATACAGTGGGCATTGACCAGGGTAATGTGGTATCAGTGGCACATGCATCCCCTCACAGCAGCCATGGCCAGAGTCCTGACATGGTACCACACAGGCAGATGTCCAGGAGTTCTCGTGGGAGCATCCGTGGTCGTACTGCCCCTGTCAGATGTGCCCACAGAGGTCTTTCAACCTCAGCTATGTTCAGGGCTGTAATGCAGGCACAGGCATGTATGGAACGGTACACCAGACAGGGTCTGAGGGAGCTTAGAGCACATCGCACTGCTATGAATAACACTATGCATGACGTTGCGGCTGCCATCTGTAATTTCACCGAGGTCATTGACAGACATTGAGGGGACACATTAGATCTGTTCCACAACTACATGTCCATGATCCAGGGCAATGCAGGATGGTTGAGGCGTCGACGTGGTCGTATGCCAGCAACATCAGAAGCTGGCAGTCATCACGGACGACAACAAACCCGCAGCCACTCCCATAGTGCCAGTACCAGCCCCAGCAATGCTGGGTCTGTGCTGTCATCAGACTGCCCTAGGAGACCACTTGCACGTGGCTCTGGACAGTCCCAGCAGGGACATGTGTCCAGTCATCAACCAACTGCTTTTAATGACAGTACCCAGTCTGTCTTAGTACCTGATACTGTCCGTATCACCCCTGCCAGGCACAGGTACCATGTCCGTGGCCAGAGACAGTGATCTGTATGACCTGGCAGGTACAATCTGTGGCTGTCCACAAACACCCGTATATGGCAGCCACAAGGTGGAACTGTGTGCATGCATACACACATGCATAATACTAACACCTAGGGCTAACACATACATGCACACACCGCATCAACATTGCCCCATTTTGTACTGTTGTCCCTCACTAACACACACACACACACACACATACATGTTGATTGGTTGTATCAGTGGCAGACTCAGGCTTACCAAGTACACACCCTGTGCATATGATGAAACTGTGCCACCTCCTACAATCTGTAACATCGATGCAGGAACAGGTTAACATGGTGCTGATGCACAGGGTGACTACATAGAAGTGTAGTAATATTATCATGTTGTCAACAGTACAGTGTAATGATATCATTGTGGGTATATCCCAGCATGCCTGATGCATTAACAGTATGATTGTCATTGTATTGTTTTGTACACCACTATTAATTACCATAGTGTAATGTCTGCACATTTTTGCATTCTGGTGGTAAGACTGAAAACAGAAGGCCACCTACATAGGTAACACAGGGGATAAGAAAATGGAAATAATGATACTCAGTGCCGGACATGTAAACCACAAGATGCATGTAGTCCAAACTCTACTCTGCATGGAGAATGTTGATATCTGTGCAGTAATAGACAACAGGTTGAAGACTCCCAAGAGCACACTAGCACTACCAGGTTACACCTCATACCATGCTTGACAGCCCCAAAACACGGAACTAACTATGACAGGATGGTGAGTCTCATTAAATGTCAAGGATACTGTGGTGGCAGGGCAGGTAGCTTACATCTTTCTAAGTTGGGAACTGCTGATTGAGGGCTCAGTGTCTGTTATTCTAAAAGTGTATTAGTTCTGGTTTAAGCACTTGGGCTTCAGGCCAGTTATTTTACATTAAGAAGGTTCATGGTCTGCACTCTTGTGGGAGAAGAGGCTGGACTCTGCCCGTCTGAGCTGGGAATTTCTGGCTAAAAGCTTATAATGTCTGCATATTTGAACTGTTTCTTATTGAAATTGGTACACCTTGTTTGCTGTTGCATAGACTAGAACCAGATCTGCTGAATGTAGCTTTGTTTGTAAGCTTGTTTGCTTGTTATTTCCCTGAAATGCTAATTCCACCTAAAACGCGGCTTTTCAGCGCTTCTGTGGATTCCTAGTGACATCTGCATTGCTTACTGTACTTATTTCCTTGTTTCACTTGAAAGAAAGTTACTGTCTGTCATTTTTGCATTTAAGTTACCTGTAACACATTGCATTTAAGTTACCTGGCACTTGCTCACTAAAGCAATTATATACATCAACACTAACAAATTAAAACCACTACACCCTCACAAACATCCCTTGAGTACCTTGTTCCCCATTGGCCCTTTTTGTTGTCAATTATAAAGGAATTCCCAATACTATTCTAGCATGTCCAAAGGTCAGTTGTCAATCTCCTCTCCGGTCCAGCTGGTCAATCTGGGAATCTTGAGGCAATGTTACAACTGCCTCATGTACACAGACAACCCTCTCCTCCTCCCAACAAATTCCAACACATGTGAGAGATGCAACCATATAGCCAAACTGGAGGCTAAGCTCTCTCAACTCAGTACTGGCGAAACCTGTCAGAAGGAGAAGGAAACCACACTCACTACAATTCCAGTCTCATATACACCTACCACGACAGCAAACCAAACACATAAACACACAATAACATACTCGGAGGCTCTAAATAAAAATCTGCCTAAGCAGAGACCTCCAAAGCAGACACCAAGCAACCGCTACCCCAAAACAAAACACGTGCAACGCATAGCTCACAAAGCCAGTGTGCCGAACAGTCACAGCCCTTAAGGCTAAACAACACACCTGATATACTTGTAATAGGTGATTCTATCGTTAGGCACACTGACGTCCCGCTCACCAGGCTGAACAAGGAGAAGGTCACGGTGAGCTGCCTGTCGGGCACTAGGATCCACCACATAACACAAGCACTAAGGTCACTCCAAGGCAAGTACAAATATGACTCAGTCATTGTCCATGCTGGTGTGAATGACCTGAGACGTACCTCCCTGGACTACATGAAAATAGACATAGAGGAGCTCTCTGAGCATGTGGCCCAGGCCGGTATGACCCTGACCTTGAGTAGCATCTTACCCTCACCAAGAATGATGCCACAATATGAAGACAAGATGATCAATTTCAACAACTGGCTTAAGTATCGGTGTCATTCAAAGGGGATCCAATGCCTGTCAGCCTGGGATGACATGCTCAACAAGCCACGATGCTTTGCTAGGGACTGATTGCACCTGTCACCCCTGGGCTTTCGGATATTGGCAAAGGCTCTTGCTACCCCAATTGTGCCTTTTTTAGGCAAGGCTCATAAGACAAACTCACCTCCATAGGTATCACAAGGGATAAGAAACTAATAGTAATGCTACTCAATGCCAGCAGTGTAAACCTCAAGATGCATGCACTGGAAACTGTCCTTAGCATGGAGAACATCAATATCTGTGCAGTAACAGAATCCTGGTTCAAGGCTCCCGAGAGCACCCCAGTACTGCCAGGTTATACCTCATACCATGCTTGTCGGCCCCAAAACTTGCACCGAACCAGAACAGGAGGGGGAGTATCAATATTCGTCAAAGATACACACACCTCCAGGTTGGTGGCACAGCACGAAGCATCAGAGACTATCCATGTACAACTAACAGTGGGTAAAACTGCCTTCCAGTTTATAGCTTGCTACAGACCACCCTCCCAAACCCAGTAACCCCACTTGGCCTTCCTGAGAACACTGGAAAATATGAAGGTCTCTCCAAATACCATTATATTGGTGGACTTTAACTACTCAAACATAGACTGGGAGCATTACTCTAGCTCCAACACCCTAGCTCAAAGGTTCCTAGCATTTATAAACTCAAATGCTATGGAACAACTTGTTACCACTCCCACAAAAGGGGAAAACATGCTGCACCTGCTCATCACCAACATGTGGACTATATGCTCCAGACCAGAAGTGTATCCTTCACTGGTAAGATGACACCATAGACTCCTCTCACTGTATATTCACATACCAACCACAGCCACTGCACAGAAAACCACAGTCAAAAAGTTGTGTAATGCAAATTCCATGTATTCACATGAGGCAGGCTTCACACATGGGAACTATTTAAGGTCACAGGCATATACGTCTATGTGGCACACACATACCTCATGTGTGCATTGACATTACTGATGTAATATATATCATACAATATTAAGAACAACACCCAATGACAAACTCTGTGACAAGAGCACATGGCATTTATAGGATTCAAACCCCTATCTAACTATGCAATGACACTTGATAGAGATGCATTAGCAGAGCACACTATTTGCGTGACTGGGAGGTTTTTCTTCTTCTGCTATATTTATAGGGTGCTGGCATCATCAGTGTTTAGAAAGAGGAATGTACATCATGTAGGGTGTTCTTCTAGTTGCCAAAAGGGATATTTTTTTCACACAGAATTACACACACACATTAATCCCATCCAAACACACACACTGAGCGTTTGCAAGATTCAAACTCTTATCTCACTATGTTATGACATGTGAGAGAGACGCATTAGCAGAGTGAGTTATTCGCACTACTTGGAGGGTTTTCTTCTCCTGCTATACTTATAGGGTCCTGACATCATCAATGTTTAGAAAGAGGAATGTACATCATGTAGTGTGTTCTTCTAGTTGCCAAAAGGGACATTTCTTTCCCACAGTCACTAACCCCCCGCTGTCAAACACACACACACTGAGCATTTGCAGGTTTCAAACCCTTATCTAACTATGTTATGACACTTGAAAGAAATGCATTAGCAGAGGATGTTATTCGCATTACAGGGGAGGTTTTCCTTCTCCTGCTATACTTATAGGGTGCTGACATCATCAGTGTTTAGAAAGAGGAATGTACATCATGTAGTGTGTTCTTCTAGTTGCCAAAAGGGACATTTCTTTCAAACAGAAGAGCAGACACACTAACCCCCCACCAAACACACTGAGCATTTGCAGGATTCAAACCCCTACCTAACTATGTTATGACACTTGAGAGAAACACATTAGCGGAGCATGCTATTCACATTACTGGGAAGTTTCCCTTCTCCTGCTATACTTATAGGGTGCTGACATCATCAGTGTTTAGAAAGAGGAATGTACATCATGTAGTGTGTTCTTCTAGTTGCCAAAAGGGACATTTATTTCACACAGAATTGCACACACACTAACCCCCCCCCACCAAGCACACACGCACTGAGCATTTGTAGAATTCAAATCTCTACCTAATTATGTTATGACACCTGAGAGAGATGCATTAGCAGAGTGTGCTATTCGCATTACTGGGAAGTTTCCCTTCTCCTGCTATACTTATAGGGTGCTGACATCATCAGTGTTTAGAAAGAGGAATGTACATCATGTAGTGTGTTCTTCTAGTTGCCAGAAGGGACATTTCTTTAATACAGAATTGCACACACACACTAACCCCCCCCCCCTCCCCCAATCACACACACACAGCACATTTGCAGGATTCAAACCTCTACTTAACTATATTATTACACTTGAAAGAAACACATTAGCAAAGTGCACTATTCAAATTCCTGTGTCTCTTTTTTTCTCCTGCAGTATTTATAGGGTGCTGACATCATTATTTATAAAGAGGTATGTACATCTATTACTATCTGTCAGTAAGGGGGATAGCATATATATATATGCATTAACAGACGCCTACTTCAGGGTCACATATGCACATCAGCACTGCCAGGTTATGTTTAATACCATGCTTCGTGACCACAGGACCTGTAACACACAACACAACCAGTTCAGAACACCCCTCCCATATCCAGGAACCACACTTTGCTTCCCTGGGAACAGTGAAGGATATGAAGGTGTTCACATACACCATTACAGTGGTTAACTTCAGGTACAGGTATATTGAGTGGGGGAACTATTCAGGCCTCAACAACATCACCCTACAGCCACTACAATTTGTGAATCCATGTGCTATGGCAGGACCAATCATCACAGCCACAAGGGGGAATACATATTGGACCTGACCATCTGCAACATGGGGACTCTATGTTCCACACCAGAGGTAGACCACCATTGTTAATATCTGACTATAACCAACTTTCCCTGGACATCCATATCCCATCCCCACCCCCAAGCAAGGAAGTCACTGCAAACAAAGTATTTATCAAAAGCAGACTTTGCACTTGTGAAGACTGGGGTGGAAGACTTCAAAGGACCCATGCTGGGGGATTATACAGGACACTCTGCATAATCCTTGACAATTGCATTCTATGAGCATCCGGAAGGTTTGCATTGATCATGCTATCCCAAATAAACCCAAGACTCCTCCACAACAGGAGACCTGTCTGGTGTACACCAGCCATATATAAGCAGTACAACAGAAGGAGGGAGCTAATACATTACAGAGCAATATCCCACAGAGGGAGGACGTCTCTGAACAGTAATGGCAAGACACTTCAATCCCTCAAAATCATCACTTCAAAGTGTTGACAGTGAAATTGTCCAGACACTGCAGATAAGGCTCCCCTCAGTCTGTAATTGACGCCCAATTACTGTTATAAGTCCTTGCCAACCCTCTTTCAGCAAACACCAGCCACATGGATGTGACATTGCAAATTCATCCCCTGGGATCTCCACTGTGTCCCTGCTTGATGGAGGCACAGCACACTAGCCTTAAACGGTGCCTTCTGTGACCTACTTTGCAGAGGCACAGTAGCCTACTGTACTGGGGAGGCAGACCCCAAACCCACTCTGGCTAAGCTTATGTATTCCCTAGGGCAAACAGCCTAGTATTGACCTCTACACCCATATGTTTAATTTTCAGATGCACAATATTTGTTGCTGATAAACTGTTTGCAGGTCTTTATTGCCATAGCTTTCCCTGTTTCTATGAACAACTTGGGTATCTGTGGAAGATGTTTGAATATGAGAGGGATCCACTATTTTACTTATGTCTCTGTTGTCATTTAACTGTGTGCACTGGGCAGATTGCTGTATTGTGGGAGGTTCCTGGCTGAACACATACAAACACCAGATATGTGTGGCCAACTGCTAAACTGAGACATGGCCTAAGTGTGTGAGCATGCCCAGTTCAGGCTTTCCATGGCTTGTTGCCTGACATATGTCTCATTTATCGAAGTGTGCGAGCATGCCCAGTGTGAGCTTTCCATATGTTGAAATCTGAGGTCCACCACATTTGTGGTTGTGTGTGAACTTCAACAATATTTCACATTTATAGTTGTGTGTTGGAAGTCATGTTGTGTACTTACTGCTCAACTGCTTTGTGTCTGAACCCAACATGGATTATACTGTGCCTGCAGGGTTTCCATGGGATAGTTTGCATACAGTTGTCAACATCCTTTCATACTGACCAAACACTGTAATATCGTATAGTGTACTGGTTCAGTACTTTCACTGTGGTGGACAGTATCCTGGGTTTCAGTCCTATCACTGCTTTAAATATTCATAGTGAGCACACCAGACTGGTTAAGGGCCAGTTGTGCAAATATGACCATGTTGCATTTTGTTCAGATATGGACTACTTAAACCAAGCTTGTCCAACATTGGTAGTGTATTCCGCAACTTGGGTGGACATTGACAAACACTAGCTATGTGCCCTAGGCCATTTCTAATGCTAGTCAGAGAGTGTGTTTGTCCTTCAACACACATTGTAACTGGGGTTTGCCATGACATATTTCAAGGTTAGTATACTGTGCCTCTGTCTACCCGTGACATAACAGTGATACCCAGGGTAAACCTATCATCTCCCATCCACTCATCAAGATTCCTCTTGAGGAGAGTCAATGAGGGACTCTCTGGCTAACCTGTACTGGGAGTTTACTCAAGAGTGGAGGGAGCTTCTGGGTTATGGATCAATCACTACAGCATGTCCTATTTATGTCAGTGCTGGGGTTCAGATCTCTCATGTGCATAGCTCACTGGCATTCAGATCTTACAAGGTGCAGCATGTTCATTGATTCCAGCTTGGACATGGCTTTATACATCAGGCACAGATTGCCTCTGGACAGGCAGAATGGCACTGTGTGGAGCTGCAGTTTGTTTAATCAGACAACACATGGCATCTGTTAGAACTCTTTGATCCTCCTGGTGAGGTACTTTTGAGGTCTTTCCAGTTGCTGGAGGTGTCTGCTGAGGTACATCCCACAGGGGCCATTGTAATCAATTGTGAGGCTGATGAAGGATGACTGAAGAGGCACGATGACCTCCCGTGATCTAGATGTGAATACCTTCATGATTAGGTGGGTATATGGTATGTTTCTGTAACCACTACAGCCACATGGTTGTCAAATGCAAGATATCTATCAACTTGTGTCCTCAGGTCTCTTATTACCTCTAAAGTACTTAATGGGTTAACACCTATGTGGTAATTGGTGGGCACTTAATGTTTTTCTACAGGGGATGACTATACACTTTTCTGCATTTAGCTTGATGACATCGCTCTGGCACCAGTTGTCTGTTTCTATGTGGCCCTTTTGTAGGATGCTTGTGTCAGCTGGAGAGTCAGATATGGTGCCCAGTTTGTAGTCATCTGCAAACTTGTTCAGACACAGTCCTTCCATGTTGGCCTGTACCTATGGGAAATATATACCAAACAAGGGAGGTCCCAGGACCGAGCCTTGTGGGATGCCAGTTGTAACTGGTTTGTAGTCCGACATGGCTGCAGCATTTCTGACCATGTCAGTTCTGTCCTTGAGCTGGTTTGCAACCCATCTACTGACATAGGGGTTTATATTTAAGCTGGTGAGCTTATCTATAATGAACACGTGGGGTATTGTATGGAAGGCTTTTGCAGGGTCCAGATAGGCTGTGTGGACCACATTCCCCTCATCAGTGGCCTTGATGACTGTTTCAAATGAGTCAAACATGTTTAAGGGGCAGGATCTGCCCTTAAGGAAGCCACACTGGGTAGGGTTCAGTGTCTGTATGTCCCCAGTATCTTTATTTCTGAGGTCCATGATGATCCTTTCCATAGCTTTGCAGACCAAGCTTGTCAGGATTCAGGGGTGATAGTTTGCAGTATCCATTCAGGCACCACCTTTGTGGAGAGGGACCACTGTTGCTGTACACTGCTCTTTGGGTACATATCCTGTGGTAAGGCTGAGATTGAGCAGTAGTGTTATTTGGTGTTCCATTCGTCTTGGAGTTCATGTTGGACGCAGCCCAGGACATCATCTCGTACCATTGATGCTGTGTGTTTTGCTTTGAAGATGCTGGCTGTTACCTTCAGCATCTGCAATGTCAGGGGGCCAGCACTCTGCTGGGATAGATATTTGGCATTTTAGTGGGGGGGGGGAGTTTGCACTGAACCTGTCAGGTTGGATGTTGGCAATGTGTGTGGGTTTGGTGTATTGTTTGTAATATTTGAGTAATTCAGAGCATATCTGTGAATTCCCACCAAGGTTCCTACCATCAGTTAAGAAAGCCTTGTGATTATCCTTAGTGCGCTGTACAATTTGTATCTTCATAGGTTCATAGGTTCATACTAGGCTACCTGCCCTAGGGCATTTATAAGCCTAGCCAGAGTGTGTGTGGCTTTCACCACCCCTTGCAATGCGAATATTATGCTCATTTAGGGTTTACTTTACTGTGCCTCTGTCTAGACATGACACAGTGATGACCCCCAGTGTAAATCTACGATCTCCCATCCACTCGTCAAGATTCCTCTTGAAGAGAATCAGTGAGAGGCTCTGCCTAACATGGACTGGGATTCTGTTCCAGAGTGTAGGGAGCCTCTGGGTTATGAATCTGTCCCTCCAGCACATCCTATTTATTTAGGTGTTGAGGTTGAAATCTCTCGTGGTTCTGATGGATTTGGATTTTCTAAGGTGGAGCATGTCCGTTAATTCTGGATTGGACATGGCCCTGTACATCGGGCATACATCGCCTCTGAGTAGGCAGTATGTGACTGAATACAGCTGGGGTTTCTTCTGCCAGGCAGCATATGACAAATGTTTGAGACCCTTTATCCTCTTGGTGAGGTACTTTTGGGGTCTTTCTAACTGCTGCAGGTGTCGGGTAAGGTACATCCCAAATGGGGCATTGTACTCAATTATGGGCCTGATAAGAGAAGAGTATAGGGGCACAATGACCTCTCTTGATGTAGATATGAATCCTTTCATGATAAGGTGGCCAATATAGAAGGTCTTCCTAGCCACCTTGGCAATGTGAGTGTCACATGAGAGGTTACTGTCCATTTGTGTCCCTAGGTCCCTGATTACTTCTTCCATATGTAATGGATTACCACCTACGTGGTAATTTGTGAGTACCTTGTTTGGTATTTGGAGAGACATTCATACTCTCCAGTGTCTTCAGCGAGGCTGAGTGAGGTTCCTGGTTTTGAGAGGGTGGTCTGTAGCATGCTACAAACTGTACAGCAGTTTTGCCTATGGTTAGTTGCACATGGATGGTCTCCGATGCTTCGTGCGTTGTCAGTAACCTGGAGGTGTGGGTATCTTTGATGAATATGGATACTCCCCCTCCTTTTGTGGTTTGGTCCAGGTTTTGGGTCCGAAAAGCATGATATGAGGTATAACCTGGTAGTGCTAGGGTGCTCTCAGGAGCCTTGAAGCAGGTTTCCATCACTGCACAGACATCGATGTTCTCCATACTGGGGAGGGCCTCGAGAGCGTGCATCTTGAGGTTTAGATTTCTGGCGTTGAGCAGCATTACCCTTATTTTTTTTTCCACTTATGTTTTCTAGGGAGGTGGGTTTGTCTTTTGAGCCTTGCCTAACAAAGGCACTATGGAGGTGGCAAGAGCCTTAGCCAATATCCAGAAGCCCAGGGGTGACAGGTGCAAGCCATCCCTGGCAAAGCAGTGTGGCTTGTCAAGCATGTCATCCCAAGCAGACAGACATTGGATCCCCTTGGAATGACACCAGTAATTGAGCCAATTGTTAAAGCTGATCATTCTGTGTTTGTACTGTGGCATCATTCTTGGTGAGGGTAAGATGCTGCTCAGGGTCAGGGTCATACCGGCCTGGGCTACATAATCAGAGAGCTCCTCTATGTCTCTTTTCATGTAGTCCAGGGAGGTACGTCTCAGGTCATTCACACCGGCATGGACAATGACTGAGTCATATTTGTACTTGCTTTGGAGTGACCTGCGTGCTTGTGTTATGTGGCGAATTGTAGCGGCCAACAGGCAGCTGTCTGTAACCTTTTCCTTGTTCAGTCTGGTGAGCGGGACATCAGTGTGTCTGACTATGGAGTCACCTATTACAAGTGTATCAGGCATGTTGTTTGTCCTTAAGGGCTGTGACTGTTTGGCACACTGACTTTGTGAACTATGTGTTGCATGTGCTATGTTTTGAGGTAGTGGTTGCTTGGGTGACTGCTTTGGAGGCCTCTGTTGATTTGGTGGATTTTTAATTAGAGCCTCCGGGAATGTTTTTGTGTGTTTATGTCTTTGGTTTGCAGTTGTGATAGGTCTATGTGAGACTGGGCTTGTGGTGTGTGTGGTTACCTTCTCCTCCTGACTGGTTTTGCCAGTACTGAGTTGAGAGAGCTCAGCCTCCAGTTTGGATAAATAGTTGCATCTCTCACACATATTTTTATTTCTTGGGGGGAGGAGGGGGTTGTCTGTGTACATGGGGCAGGTGTAACATTGCCTCAAGATTCCAAGATTCAGCATATTGTAGCTGGCCTTAGTGGATTTTATGTGTGGCCATAGTTTTTTGCCATAATACTGATCAGAGATTACTTCCCTTTTTGGGTTTTGCTCTATCATGTAGTAGCTTCCTCCTTCTCTTGCATAGTTTGGTAATGGCTGGGGTCCACCAGGCCAGATGCCTGTGTGTATGGAATTGGGTCTTGGTTTTATTCGGGATTGCATAATCCATGCATTCCTGAAAATGTTCATAGAATGCATTTATAAAGGGTTCTGAGGTGTGGCCCATATTTTCCACAGACACAAGGCCTTTAACGGATTCCACATCACTTTGGAGGAGTGCAACATTTGCTTTACACATGTTTTTCATTGTGGTTTTCTGCCCAGGGACTGGGGTCAGGATGTGAATATCCAGTGTGATTACTCTATGGTCTGATCTTACCAGTGAGGGATACACTTCTCATCTGGGCATAGAGTACCCATGTTGCTGATTATCACATCCAGTATGCTTACCCCTCTTGTGGGAGTGGTAAGTTGTTCCTGAGCATTTTGGTTTATGAATTTTAGGAACCTTTGGCCTAGGGTGTTGGAGCTAGAATAATGCTCCCAGTCTATGTTTGAGTATTTTCAGTCGCCCAATATAATGTTGTTTGGAGAGACCTTGATATTTTCATGTGTTCTGCAGTAGGCCAAGTATGGTTCCTGGCATTAGGAGGGTGGTTTGTAGCAGGCTACAAACTGGGAGGCAGTTTTAGCCACTGTTACTTGCCCGCGGATAGTCCATGCTGCTTCTTGTTGTGGTACCAACCTGGGGGTGTGGTTATCCTTGGCAATTATTGATAGTCACCCTCCTTTTGTAGTTTGTTCCATGTTTTGGGGCTGTAAAGCATGGTATGAGGTGTAACCTGGTAGTATTAGGATGCTCTTGTGAGCCTTGACCCAGGTTTCTGTTACAGAACAGATATCAACATTCTCCATGCTAAGGAGAGTTTGGGCTGCATGCATCTTGCAGTTTAGACTTCTGGCATTGGGAAGCATTACGTCTAGGTTCTTATCCCTTGTGATACCTATGGAGGTGGGTTTGTGTTTTGAGCCTTACCTATTCAAGGCATGGTGGGGGTGACAACAGCCTTTGCCAGTATCCAAAAGGCCATGAGAGATAGGTGCATGCCATCCCTAGCAGGTGGAGCATCGTGTCTTGCTCAGCATGTTATCCCACGCTGACACGCATTGGATCCCCTTTGACTAACAGCACTACTTAAGACAATTATTGTAATTTATCATCTTGTCTTCATATTGTGGCATCATGCTTGGTGAGGGTAGGATGTTAGTCAGGGTCATCAAGTTTGCATATACTACATGGTGTTACATTGCTTAACACATGGCAATCATGCCTCAGGTGGTGCTGCAGGGCTGTCTATGTTGGATGCACATACTACACTCCCTGTACATGTTTGAAAGCAGGTTATGTCAACTTAGGCATCCCTTTATTTGCAAGTCAGAGAGAGGTATAATTTCCAGGGTTACTACTGAGCCAGTGTATATGCTATGTGTTGCCTCTTTGCCAAGGCCAAGGCATACTGGGCACGCCTCCATCTGCCTACTGGGGCAGGCTCAGGCTGTTCCTCCTCCGAGTCACGCTCTGCCTGTGATTGGCTTGGCAATGGTGGGGGGATGTTTGGCCCAGCCCTATGCTGGTCCTGCTGCAGCTGTTTTCACAGAATCATATTATGTAGCATAGTACATATCATGACAATTTGGGTACATGTAGTTGGTGAGTACTGCAAGCCTCCACCAGATGTGTCCAGGCACTGGAACCGTGACTTGAGCAGCCCAAACACACGCTCGATTACATTTCGTGTTTGTGCGTGTGCCTCATTATGGCGTTCTTGTTCAGGTGTGTGTGCATTTCTGATGGGTGTCATCAGCCATGGCTCCAGTGCATAGCCAGCATCCCCCACTGTGACCATGTGGGATGTCCCCATTGGCAAATGTCTGGTACAGCTGCGTCAAATGCCAGATATGGGACTCATGGTAGCTTCCAGGGCAGCCAGCATACACATTCATTATTATGTCCTGGGCATCACACACGACCTGGCAGTTGATGGAGGGGAAGCCCTTGCAGTTAATGTAGGCCCTACCTCGCTCACCAGCTGGTGCTTTGATGTGTATATGTGTGCAGTCTATTGTACCCACTACCTCAGTGTATTCGGCTATTTGCTGGAAGAGACGCATATTGCTGGCCAATACCTCATGGGAATTGGGGAAATATACCTGATCACCGACATGTGCTGACATGGCATCCAGGAACTGGTGCAGTACCCTGGATGCTGATGCATGTGATATCCCCATCATATCACCAGTTGGTCCCTGGAAGGTACCTGTTGCTAGTATTCTTAGGCCAACACATACCTTGGTTTCAACTGGGATGGGTTCCCCTCTGCTGGTTCTGTGTGTGAGGTGTGGCCTGCACAGCTCAACAATTTGCTGTAGGATGTCTCTGTCCACTCTATAGCGCTCCACTATCTCCAGCTCATGTAACCCCTGGTAGGTGACCCTGGGCCTGTACACTCTTCTCCGTCTCCTCAGTGTGGGTTGTCCAGCAGCATTTGCATAGTCACCACCCTCAGCAAGTTGCATATGTCTCCTTATAACAGCTATGGCAGCCCCTAGCATTTTTGGTCTGAGTGAAGCTTTTTCAGTTTTCACTTGTAATAGCTTACTCCTCTGTTGCAGTGTCTTTTGAGAGAAACATTCTGCACTGTTGTTTGCAGAGTTTTAAGTGCTGGGCTGGGCTACTGTTCTGCCTGTGTAATTGCCTGCTTCTGATTGTTTTCACCTGCTAGCTCTGCCAGTAATCCCTGCTAGCTTCCTACTATTTCTCATGCTTCCTTTTTCCCTTCTGTTTCCTCAGGGGGGAGCGACGTGCATACCAGTGAAAACATGCTCACAACAGCTAACACGTGCACACACATGCTTAGACGGACTAGAATCTGCTTATTTGGGTTAAAACGCTGGCAAACAAGCTTACAGGTGTTTAAACAGGCTCCTACATGCTAATTCTGCCTTAAACGCATACACTCAGGCTTACACACACGCACTCGATCTTATTCGTGCCTACCAGCGTGCACACGCATGCATGCACGCCCAGCAAGAAACTTTGGTGTTATCCATAGTGTACACCTTCCATTTCTTGGCTTTCCCATGCCTACTTGTTGACACTCCTCTTTCCATGATGTGTGACTGACATCTTTCACATGCCGCTGTGCTCCAATGAGCTGCATTTCTTTCATACATTCCCCCCTGTGATGTCACCTATCTCCTACTCTGTTACACCCCCTTATCCTACTCCTACACTGCATGGAATGTGCTCATTTCCAATGTTACACTGCAATTCACTATCCTACCACTCATTTACATGGGATTGCCTACTAATGCTTAGTTACATGTCTTACACTCAGCTTCCCCCTTAGCAACCCCTACTCGGTGGCCATGTTGTTCTCAGCCTGCTATTTCCTTACATTGTAAATTCATGCTTTGCATAAAACCCATTTTTCTGTTTTTTTATAGCGCAGCCCGTTTGCGCGGCACTGCGCTACATTTAAACATCGCCGAAAAAAAAAACATTTTTATTTTATTTGTGCATTGGGGTACGTTGCCAGTGGCTACATATTTGGCCATTGGCATGCTGCCTGGGACATTTGCAACCTTTATTTGGAGCTGACAAGGCTCCATTGTGTTATTTGCAGAACGGTACTCAGTTATCAACTGAGTACATTTCTGCAGATAACATGGCTCTTACACGGGCAGGTTTTGCTTCCTGGATCACAAAATTAACTCATTTGCATGCCTTTCGGCCACACCTTGTCCGTGTTAGAGCTGTTTTAGATGCTCTCTAACACGCACATACAGGCTGTTACTGGATAGCGATAGCTGCATGGTGTCTTACACTACTCTTAGACTCCATGCAAGCCATTGTGAATCCTGCCCTATATCTTCATCACTATTAGTCTTATTAGTCCCACTGTTTTCATTGTATATTAAATTCTCATCCATCTTGCATTGTATATCCACAGCTTGAGCCATGTAGTCAACATCTGTCTTTCTCTTCTTTTTTCTTACAGTAATGTTCCTCAGCCCATCCATGTTCAGTTTTGATTTCTTACTTTTCACCTGCCCCTTACCTCTTTTTTCTACCTTTTCTTTTGGAAAAATGATGCCGTTTTCTGTAGATGCAATCTGTTTGTTATATAACAAAGCAGTGTCCTTTTTAGTACATATTCTCTTTACTTTACAGATATTTATTAGATGCTTTTTTCCTTGTTATTTTTTTGCAAACTTCTTTCTTTCCTTCTTCCGTTGTTTCCTTATAAACACTCTGAATCCTCAGATTCCTGAATACTTGCATCCAGAATTCCAAAGTCAGGGGCATCGTCTTGTTTCATAGGGGCTGAAGGATCTTTACAGACAGTAGACCCATCATTTCCTACATGTGTTGGATTTGCTCTTTGTCTAGCATTATTTATCTCACCAGTCCAGTCATTAATGTATGTAACAACAGCTCTCCAAGCCATGCCAACTGCACAAGTGCGATCCTCATTGGTAAGTCTAGATTTCCTTCGAATAATGGTAAGCAAGTAATCCAACTTTTGACATGAGGAACACAGATCACCTGTGTTATCAAGTGTTACCTTTAACTATGCATAGCATTTATTACACTGTACAAGATACTTGTGCATTAGCAAATCATTAATGGTATATTCATTTAAAGAATTCATATTCAGCTTCAAATGAATAAAAAGTTATAAAAGAGAAGAATAATCAAACATTCTTTCAAAGAGAACCAAAATGAACTTCTATGAGAAACAATTCACACAAGCAATATACAACTAAATAGTAAAGTAAGTACAGTAAAATTGTTGTTCTAATTATAACATTCCAGCCACTGTATCTTATTAGTACACAACTTAGTTGTCTGTGGGCTTACTAGAGGGCTTGTTGAAGATATATATTACTTTCAAATGTTGTGCAGCTTGCACTGGGCTTGTAGAATTTCTGTAGATTTGTTTATGCACATCAAGCTTTGTGGGACTCTTGTCATAAATTATGGAGTGGCTGTGACTGCTAGATAGTGCACTAATGTTGCTGGTCAGTTCTATTCTGTGCAGCCATATTGTAAATTCATAGAGGCATATTTGCACATTACAAGCTTTTCCACAACTTTTGCACTGATATCAGTGAAATACAATAGATTGGGTGAATATCATGGAATCTGACCCTGAACTGGTAAGGCTTTATTATGTTGTCTATGGTCTTTGGATTTATAATTAGTGGATGTGCACCTTGTTTGCTCATGTGCTTATTTTCATTTCTAGCATCGTATTTGGAAGTGCTAGTGCTTCAGGCAGTCTGTTTTCAGATTAAGTGGCTGCTGTAGTAGAAAAATATGATGTCTGCACTATTCAATTTGAATGCTTTTGTTGCGAGCTTCAGCAGAGGCACAAATGACGTTATGTGTTTTCTGCCTTCAGGAAGTGACACATTGATACACTCTGGCATGTAGGATGGCAGTTTGGTATCTGGTAAATTGGGGGATGGATCTATTTAGGATATTTTTAAGTATTTAATCAGGGAATCTAAGCATTTACATTCAGTCATTTGGCATTCAGCATGACTCAAAGCATGTGCTCTGCCAGTTATGGTATAAAGAGGACTCTAGTGAAAGAACTTGGGGTAGGCATGGATAGTAGTTATTTTATTATTAAGTGGAGCTCAATATAATGTGTAGTATCTACAATGTTTGTTGATGTATTCCTTCTTTATTATGACAAGCAGATCACATTACTTAATGACAATGTTAATAAACAGTGGAAGTTGGCAAGTAATTTTCTAATCATGAATTGTGCAGCCCAATTTTGGGTGATATTCAAAGAATAATGGTGTAACATGATAAGGAACTAGAAGCATATAATGTTAGAAGTATGAGCAGAACTTTATGGGCTATCAGAATAATATTGCCTTTACAAAAATACAGAGATGAACAGTTACATTTTCTGGCATGGGTGATGGTTTCCATGCCCATTTCAAACATAGGGACAAACAAAAAAGGGGTGATGCTGTAAGATCCATCCATAAAAATATTGATATTACCTCAGATTTAAATATGATATCTAATTCTTACATGGATTTTGAATCCAGTGTTTTTTTCCCTGAGACAGAAACACATCAAACATGTCTGTTATGCCTAGCTGATACAACCATGCTGTCCTCAGTCACTTCAAATACAAACACGGATCAAATGACTATAATGTAATTATAGCAACTTCGGAATGACTAAGCAATGAAGAAAATCGTTTATTTGTTTATTAGTCTGGTTTTACTTTTGACGAGCCTACATAACCTTGGTTAAATAATGATTAATATATACACCCTCTACTATGTGTCATATTATCAGACAGTTACAGACATTAGAGCGTTTTATTAAAGCTAACGGTATAGTTCCATAACAATGAGGTCAACAGAACTGGAAGGACAGCCATATAGTCCAACAGTCAAAATATCTGAACCGTCTATTTTGGACAACAACTACAGGCATCAGAATATTTATAAAATGTCTAAAATAATTTGACTTGTAAAGAAACACAAGCCCTTGAGCATATACAATCCAGAGATGTCCAAGATGACTTGGGGGAGTGGTAGTAATTTGGCCATGACATGCCTGCCACAATGAAGTCCAAAAATAGTTCCATAACAAGTTATTCTATTTGTAGATGATTTTAATTTGACTATTCATTTTAAGGCACAGCTTTTTACAGGCTGTACATGAGAGAGATTTTATTATTAGGACTATTAAACAACAATTTAATGGAAATAAACACCTTCTGAACAATGATTTTACATGTTTACCATAAATCCATTAGACCAGTTCCAGGGAGACCTATAGTGTTAGATTTTGGTTTGCTAACCAACTCAATTTCTTAATATTGGGAATTTTGTTTGAAATCACTGTCAGTTCCTGTAAAATAGAATCAAAGATAAAACCCATTTCTGGTCTTAACTGGTCAAACTGATATTGCCAATAACACCTAAATCCGCATTCTAGGTGTTGAAAGTCTATACACTAGAATATCTCATGAGCTTGGAATAATGGCTATTGATTACTGATTAAATTCTTACAGTTTATACACCATGGAATTCAATGAGGTTTTGTTAGAGCTCCTGGGACTAGTTTTGGAGATTTTTTTTCTCAGAAGTGCTATTTGGAACCATGAGATAAAACATTTATGCTGATTTGTTTATGGGCTTCATTGAACAAGATCTGTTATGTGATGCATCTCATAAGGTTTCCCTGGAAAATATTGAGATGTGGGGATTTTTACTTGATTGTTGACTCCTATGGAAAATTGATGTCTAATCCCTCAATTCTTTTGTTGGTTATTTAAATCATAGCACATATGGTAGCAAACTGACATGTAAATGTAGTTTTTTTCATTATGAACTTTCTTGAAGTGACAGCAACCATATTATCATATGGTTCTATGGAAAATATCCTATTTCAAAAATCCCTTTCAAACAATTTGTTATTAGCAGTAAATAGTTGACATTTCATGTTCATTACTAAAATATTCCATATTTTCAGTTTTTGCACATTCAGAAAATACATAGCCATGATCATGATTTTATGAAAAAAACTGATATTTTAACAAAAACGTTTGATTTAAGGGGGGTATAATTATAAAATTATGTCCAATGTCAGAAGAAATCATTCAAACTTAAAGGGGGATACCTGCCATATCAAAATTCAGTGGGCATGTATTCCCTGACTGATACAGCTGAACGTAGGTTAACTACCAGTTTTGGTATAAACTGTTTCAAAATTAGGGTGGTCATAATAAATTTTGGCTCATACTTACTGATGATAGTTATCTGGTTATTGTAAATGTGTTTTTAGGAACAGAAGAATTTTAGGACAACATTTATCTTTTTTTAAACATCCATATTAGTTAAAAACTGACTAGGGTTTTAGATGATAGACTTGTACACTATTTTCCATTTAGCTCTTGTTCAGCTTATACCTAAATTACTAAAAGCAATATTTTTCTTCTAAAAACACAAATAAGATGTTCAACATAAAGAGCTTTATGATTTGTAGCGTTGGCAAAACCAACTGTGAATTTCTCTAAAAAGAGTCTTTACATATCAATGATATTAACTGATCTAGGGAAAGAAGCAGACTATAACGTTCAACAACATAAGAAGGCTGTTTATACTTTTATAGCCATAGATAGCACCAGATATTCATTTCCTATACCCTTTGAAAAGAAGAATATGCTCGGCAGGAAAGAATGAATGTGAATATTATATCTGGGACTTTGCATACACCTGGACTAAATGAGACCATATAGTATGGCTTAGATGGGGTATGACATTCTGATATGTTTATGTTTGTTTGTTATAATTTAATCTCTCTTTTTCTGTCTCTTTTTAACACATACACACACACACACACACACACACACACACACACACACACACACACACACACACACACACACATACACAAGTATATATATGGGTCTACCTGATAACACCGACACGCCAAAACACTGACAATGAAATAACTGACACGACAAAACCGAAAGTTCAAAAACACGAAACTTCACATGCCCAACAAACCACAATCCTGACAATCAACAAAACAAATATCTTTCCCAAAAAACACACACAACACAAGCACACCAAAATCCTTACAAACCTACACTAAACCTTACATACACAACTAACTATGCACTAACCTTAACCTAAACCCTAACCCTAAGGTCAGTCACTATCGCACACTTACCTTACCCGCACCCTAACTCACTTAATCCGCCCCTAATCCTCAAGTCTGTTACTATCACACACTTACTTTACCCGCACCCTAACTCACTTAATCTGCCCATAGCCCTTAAGTCTGTCACTATTGCACACTTACCTTACCCGCACCCTAACCCTAACTCACTTAATCTGCCCCTAACCCTTAAGTCTGTCACTATCGCACACTTACCTGACCGCACCCTATGCTAACGTCCATCACTATCACACATTTACCTTACCCACATCCTAACCCTAATGTCCGTCCCTATCGCACACTTACCTTAACATGTCAGTGTTCTCAACGTCGGGATTCTCAACTGTCGATCTTCTCCATTGTCGATCTTCCAGTGTCGGTTATCTCATTGTCATTCTTCTCAACTTTTGGCGTTATCAGGTAGACCCATATGTATATATATATGTATATATATATATATATATATATATATATATATATATATATATATATATATGTAGATCTACTTTGGAAGCTCAAACTTTCAAAAGCTTGAACTTCTTATGGTCGAAACCATAACATCGTAGTTTTGAAAGTTTGAAACTTCAATAAAAAATAAATTAAATAAATAAATAAATAAATAAATAAATAAATAAATGTTTTATGTTTATGCAGGAGGGCAAGTGAGCCCACACCCTACACCCCCTGCTAATTAAACATACCAACTCTGAGATGGCACTACAGTGAAGAGAACAGTAAACTTCCCATTCTGCACTGTACAGCAATCTCATGGTCTCGACCATATGAAGTTTGAAGTTTTGAAACCACACACACACACACACACACACACACACACACACACACACACACACAGATAAGGTTGGACATCACATGATCATTAGGTAAATATTGTATAATTTTTGAATAATTATATACCTTTCTAAGAAATTAAAATAATATTGTGTTTGAATTTTATTTTTGGAATAAAGAATGTTACTAATGAGCATTTATATAGCTGATTGACTGTCTTATAAGTTTTCCTGATCTGCCAAAGTCTATAAATGAATACTTGACTCAAGGTGACATATTTCAAATATTTAAAAGGATTTAATATGAAAGCTTTGGAACTTCCAGATAAAAGCTAAGGCTCACTCTCCTCGAACCACAACCTGATCTTGCGTTACTCCCTTTTGCATTTGTACATCAACATGTGAGACCCAAATGAAGCAGCATACAACTCTCCTCACCCTTCATTGGAACTACTGTTCTCCAGTTACATGATTATTAAACTCACTAAAAAGATCATTAGATCTCTTACAGTTCAGAGATGAAGCTTAGTCTAAGGGGAAGGAAAACTCTATCGGCCAATCTCATTCTCAACTGATCTCACTCAGAAACTTTGCCAGGCAAGGTATCCACAGACATAAGAATGCTTATTTCAAGTCTAGGCTGCATTCTCTTCTGATCAAGCCTAAACATTTCTGGCATGAAACAAACCTACTTGAAGGATACAAAACTCAAGATAGCATTCCCTGCAAACTTCTAAACTACAGCAAGACTAACCTCATAACCACAGATTTTCTCCATGAATTTACCAAGCTACTAAATGTCTCCTCTTCCTCCAATCTCCCTCCGTCACCATTACACTCTCTCCCCAACACCTCCCTCCTTCAAACATTAAGTACTTCATATGCAGAAATATAGCAATTCTGTAGAATTGGTAGACCAAATTCTTCACCTGGAACAGACAATATCTACCCATTGTTCCTTCATCTACACAAAGACTTCCTAACCTCTCCCCTTGTTCATACTTATAATCTGTGACTAACAAACAACATCTTGCACAACTGGGAAAAAGCCCTAACAACAAATACTCCTACATAACAGAAACCAAAAAAAAGAACTTTTGGCCTATTTCTGTAGTCCCTGCCTTTGGAAAAAATCCTAGAAAAAGTAATCCATGCTCAACTGACAGACTATATCCATCAATACCACCTTCGCTCCAAAAAGCAATATAGGTTCTTCGATGATCAAAGCATCATGACTGCCCTCTGGACCCTAATAGATGAAATCCTGAGCAACGTGGGCAAAATACATTTTAGTAGGATATCCTTGATAGCTTTAATAAAAGCATTCTATCCAATTAACCACTAACTGCTATTAGACAAACTAATGGAGACTGGAATTACTGACGTCTTCCTACCTAGTTAAAAGACTTCCTTTCCAACAGGTCCTTCAAAGGGATATTAGGAACATCCTTCTCTACTGCAGCACTTCTCCTCAAAGATTCCTTCAAGGATCTAGCCTCACACCTTTTCTTTTCTCCATATTTATCAATAAACTCTCTTACAACTTACCACTCATTCAAATTATATTATATACAGAATATATGGTCATTTTCAGATCCAAACAAGTGCACCCTAACTCCAATAAGATCTACAGTCATTCACACAATGTCTTTTACAGCAGACATTCTTATTAAACCCCTCTAAAAACAAATTAGTGCAATGTATCACACATCAAAGGCTCACCAAAGCTCCTAAGACACATTATATCAGAAATATAAATAAATCCTCCATAGAAAAAAATACCTCATTCAAATACCTTGTAATCTGGCTTTACTGAGTTCTTAATTTCCAAAACCATTTAAAAACATACACAAGAAAATTAACACATTATTCTTCTAGACCAGAAGATTCTCCACCTATATCACAGCACCACCAAAGGTAGTCATAGGCAAAGGAATTCCACTTGCCCAGCTATATTATGAGCTATCATTGCTACATCATCACAGAAAAAGACAACCACCCTACAAATAGTCTCCAATAAAATATTGTGTTTCATCACAAACTCATCTTGGCAAGAACACCACTGCACAACACTCTGTCTAAAGCCAGATGGCTTCCTATCAAGTAAAGCTCTAGCCTCCTGCGGGTCTCACTCCTCTCTAAAACCCTTACTCCTAAATTATCCTCACCTTCTTCTTCTTCTTCTCTTTTGGCTGTTCCCATTAGGGGTCACCACAGCAGATCACCTGTTTCCATTTCTTCCTGTCCACTGCATCTTGCTCTGTCACACCAACCACCTGCATGTCATCTCTCACCACATCGATAAACCTTATCTTAGGCCTTCCTCTTTTCCTCTTACCTGGCAGCTCCATCCTTAGCATCCTTTTCCCAATATACCCAGCATCCCTCCTCAGCACATGTCCAAACCAATGCAATCTCGCCTCTCTGACTTTGTCTCCAAACCGTCCAACCTGAGCTGACCCTCTAATATACTGATTCCTAATCTTGTCCATCCTTGTCACACCCAGTGCAAATCTTAACATCTTTAACTCTGCCACTTCCAGCTCTGACTCCTGCCTTTTTGTCAATGCCACAGTTTCCAACCCATACAACAAAGCTGGTCTCACTACCCTCTTGTAGACCTTCCCTTTCACTCTTACTGGTACCCGTCTGTCATAAATCACTCCTGACACTCTTCTCCACCCATTCCACCCTGCCTGTACCCTCTTCTTCACCTCTCTTTTACACTCACCATTACTGTGAACTGTTGATCCCAAGTACTTAAACTCATCCACCTTCATCAACTCTACTACCTGCATCTTCACCATTCCTCTATCCTCCCTCTCATTCACACACATATATTCTGTCTTAGTCCTGCTGACCTTCATTACTCTCCTGTCTAGAGCATATCTCCACCTCTCCAGGGTCTCCTCAATCTGGTCCATACTCTCACTGCAGATCATAATGTCATCTGCAAACATCATAGTCCATAGGGCCTCCTGTCTGATCTCGTCTGTCAACCTGTCCATCACCATTGCAAATAATAAAGGGCTCAGAGCTGATCCTTGATGTAATCCCACCTCCACCTTAAACGCATCTGTCACTCCCACTGCAGACTTCACCACTGTCACACTACCCGTGTACATATCCTGTACCACACTTACATACTTCTCTGCCACTCCTGATTTCCTCATACAATACCACAACTCCTCTCTAGGCACCCTAACATATGCTTTCTCCAAGTTCACAAAGACACAATGCAACTCCTTCTGACATTCTCTATGTTTCTCCATCAACATTCTCAGAGCAAACATTGCATCTGCAGTGCTCTTTCCCGGCATGAAACCATACTGATGATCACTAATCATCACCTCCCTTCTTAACCTAGCTTCCACTACTCTTTCCCATAACTTCAAGCTGTGACTGTCAGTTTTATCTCTCTGTAGTTACTACAGCTCTGCACATCACCCTTACTTTTAAAAATATGTACCAAAACACTTTTTCTCCACTACTAAGGCATCCTCTGACTTTCCAAGATTTCTTTAAACAATCTGGTTAAAATCTCCACTGCCATTTCTTCTAAGCACCTCTATGCTTCCACTGGTATGTCATATGGACCAACAGCATTTCCATTCTTCATCCTCTTCATAGCTGTCCTTACTTCCTCCTTGCTAATCTGTTTCACTTCCTGATTCACTATCCCCACATCATCCAACCTTCTCTCTCTCTCGCATTCTCTTCATTCATCAGCCCCTCAAAGTACTCTTTCCATCTGCTCAACACACTCTCCTCACTTGTGAGTATGTTTTCCCTCACTATCCTTTATCACCCTTACCTGCTGCACATCTTTTCCAGCTCGGTCCCTCTGTCTAGCCAATTGGTACAGGTCCTTTTCTCCCTCTTTAGTGTCCAACCTTTCATACAACTCTCCATATGCCTTATCCTTAGCCTTCGCCACCTCTTTCTTTTCATGCTCCTCATCTCCTTATACTCCTGTCTACTTTCTTCATCTCTCTGACAATCCCACTTCTTCTTCACCAGACTCTTCCTCTGTATACTCTCCTGTACTTCTTCATTCCTCCACCATGACTCCTTGTCCTCCTTCCTATGTCCAGATGTCACATCAAGCACCTTTCTAGCTGTCTCCCTTACCATCTCTGCTGTAGTTACCCAGCTATTTGGTAACTCTTCACTGCCCCCCAGTGCCTGTTTTAACTCTTCCCTGAACTTCATCTCACAATCACCCTTTTTCATCTTCCACCATTTGATTCTTGGCACTGCTCTCACACTCCTTCTCCTCTTCTTGATCACCAATGCCATCCTACAGTCCACCATTCTATACTGCCTAACTACACTTTCCCCTGTCATCACTTTACAGTCTCCAATCTCCTTCAGACTGGCCTTCCTGCATAGGATATAATCCACCTGTGTGCATCGTCCTCCACTCTTTTACGTTACCCTATGCTCTTCCCACTTCTTAAAATATGTATTCACCATAGCTATGTCCATCCTTTTCACAAAATCCACTACCATCTGACCTTCTGCATTTCTCTCCTTAACACCATACCTGCCCATCACTTCCTCTCTGTTCCCTTAACCAACATGCCCATTGAAGTCCACTCCAATCATCAGTCTCTCACCCTTTTGTACACTCACCACCACTTCATCAAACTCACTCCAAAATATTTCTTTCTTATCCATCGCACACTCAACTTGCAGAGCAAATGCACTAACAACATTCATCATTACACCATCAGTTTCCAGCTTCATAAACATCACTCTATCTGACACTCTTTTCACCTTCAAAACACTCTTGGCATACTGTTCCTTCAGGATAACCCCTACCCAATTTCTCCTCCTATTCACACCAAAATAGAACAATTTGAACCCACCTCCTATACACCTGGCCTTACTTCCCTTCCATCTGGTCTCTTGCACACACAATATATCAACCTTCCTTCTCTCCATCATATCAGCTAGCTCTCTCCCTATACCAGTCATACTGCCAACATTCAAAGTTCCTACCTCACTACTACACTCCTAACCTTCCTCCTCTCTTTCTGCTTTCAGGCATGCCTTCCCCCCTCATCTTCTCCTTCGGCCAACAGTAGCCCAATTTCTGCCAGTACCCTGTTGGCTAACAGTACTGATGGTGGTCGATGTTAACCTGGGCCTCGACCGATCTGGTATGGAAATCTGTACTGTTGTCCGCATAGGTTATTTGGCAGAGGTTTTACACCGGATGCCCTTTCTGACGTAACCCTCCCCATTTATCCGGGCTTGGGACCGGCATGAAGAAATGCACTGACTTGTGCATCCCCAGTGGCTGGGTTAACTTATCCTCACCTCTAACACATAAATATTTTCTTAAAACATTGATACACCCTAAGACATCTGTAACAATGCACCCTCAGTATAGCTACACCTGCAACAAACTGTACTACAATTGTCATGCTTTTTCCAAGCTAGACTTTAAACTCTGGGAAAAACTACCAAATGACCTAACAGAACTTCCCCTCATACACTGATCTTAGGAAACACCTACATGCACATGTTTCAAGCCAATCCCATGATTCCCTTTCATAGTACTTAAATCTCACTACCTTCACTCCTTCACCTCCACTTATTCATCCTGGCAATTCTGATGAAATCTGTACTCACTCCTTTGTCTCCCTTTCTTGCTCACACCTTTACCATTTTCTCCTTTCCCTACTTTCCTAATAGGTTGATTGAGCTACTTCATTAAGATAGTTTGAAATAACATCCTCAGACAGAATCCAGTGTGATAACCTATGCATTACCTGCTCTTGTATCTACCTTCCTTGTAACGTGGCTTTCAATCTCTCTTATGTATATCAATATCTCTGCATTAGATAGTATATCATTTTATATTTTATTTACATTGTGATGCACTCAACTGGGCTACACCTGTAAATGGTTGAATGAGATTAGTGCACAACCCTGGCAATACAGATGTAAAACAAAATAAAATTACTTATTTATACACGGACATACACACACACACACACACACACACACACACACACACACACACACACACACACACACACACACACACACACTCATAAAAGATCCCGTTATTTCTTTAATGCCAGGGAAAACAATAGAACTTAAAAAATCAAACACACTGAGACCATATACAACCTGTTGCTACTCTTTGTTGATTGGCATTCATCACACATTATTGACTGTGCACTACTCATCACCAATGAAAATAATAAAACAACAAATATTCAATATCTATAAGGAGTACTGTGTTATTTATAAAGGTGAAACCTCACCTGATTCAACATACTACAGACTTATAGTAATTTTATCACCCATCTCACTCAAGTTTCACAAAAAAAATGCATGCATAAATAAATTCTTTGTCACTTAAGAAAAAATACATTCTCCTACTCAACAGGGATTTCATCTGGAACACAGTACAGAAATTTAATTGCATCTTTGAACATAATAATTCAGGAAATAGATAAAGGTTAACTAAAATCATTCAACATAGTTTCACATCAAGTACTGGTAGTAAGAATAGCTAGTGTAGTTACAGGTAAATAAACCATATGCTGGTTTAAGAGTTCCTTAAATGGAAGGTTTCAGTTTAGCACACTAGAAATGCTCATTACTGCCGTCAGCAAACCAGTCCATTCTGGGCCCATTCTTGTTTAATGTAGTCATTAATGATGTTCATGAAAACGTATCAAATTAATCGCTAGTAGAATATGCAGACAACTCAACACTGATATGTTCAGCTGAAACTTTACATCAATTATAGTAAGTTACAAAAGAAGTCCTATGTAAAACAGAAGCATAAATAACAGAATCTTATATAATACTGAATGTCAAAAAAGTAAGCAAAAAATATACATCACTAAATAATATACCTCTTCAAAAAGTATAAAAACTAAATGTTGAAGTATCAACTCTGTCGTATCCAAAAGTATTGAATGCTTGGAATGTTATGTAAATCTAAATATACCTAAGAGAAGACACTATAGTAACAGTAAGCTCATGCACTGATACTTATCTGCCTTCCATAAGCCTCAGCAATTCTAACTTACAAAAATTCAGCTATATAGAGTAGAATAAAAATGATAATAAAATGGCGACCTTCCAAACAGATCTCATTATTTTCCATCACCTTAAAGTAATTCACAACAAACTACACAACCCGAATAAACACCAAGAAGTTTAGTTTAAAGGTACAAGCTTACAAGACCATTAGGGCCCCCAATTCATCTATAACTATCCAAAACCAAATTAAGCAATCAGTTTGGCAATTACTATACTCAGTATATGTTCATAGGTTCATAGGTTGGTACTAGGCTATCAGACCTAAGGCCTGTGCAAGCCTAGCCATAACAATTCCCTAGATATTTCTTCCTACAATATTTACTTCTCTGGGCCCCTGTCTAGCAGGGCGCCTGACATGATCCCCGGGGTAAATTTCGTTTCGTCCATCCAATCATCAAGGTTCCTTTTGAAGAGGGCCAATGAGGTGCTCTGCTTGACATGTATGGGCAGTCTATTCCAGAGTATGGGGAGTCTCTGGGTCAGGAACCTATCCCTCCAGCATGTTTTGTTCATTGTGATGATAAGGTTTAGATCCCTGGAGCATGTGGCTCTGAGGGATTGGGATTTCTTTAAGTGGAGCATGTCCAACTACTCAGGGTTTGATTCGGCCTTGTATGTTAAGCAGAGGTTGCCTCTGAGTAGACGATATGCTACAGAGTATAGCTGGAGTTTTTTTAGATGGTCAGCATATGTCATCTGCTTTAGGCCTGTGATTCTTTTAGTGAGGTATTTCTGTGGCCTTTTCAGCTGTTGCAGATGTCTTGTGAGGTACATAATAAACGGGGCATTATACTCTATAATGGGTCTAATGAGGGATGAGTACAGTGGGACAATGACCTCCTTTTTTCTGGATGAAAAGCCCTTAGTGATGAGGTGTGCTACATAGAACGATTTCCTGACTGTTGTGGCGATGTGGTTATCAAAAGTGAGACCACTGTCCACCTGTGTCCCTAAGTCTCTCATCACACTTTCAGTGTTTAGTGTCCTGCCACCTATGTGATAATTCATGGGTTCATGTTTTTTTCCAAAGGGGATAACTATATATTTCTTGGCATTAAGCTTGAGCCCATGGCTCTGGCACCAGGCATCTGTTTCTGTAAGGCCTGTTTGTAGAATATCCACATAATTTGGGGATTCAATAATGGCTCACAGTTTGCAGTCATCTGCAAACTTTGTTAGCCAGAGTCCCTTAATGTTGGCCTGTACTTCAGAGAAGTAGATGCCAAACAAGAGTGGTCCCAGGACTGAACACTGAGGTACTCCACTTGTCACTTGTCTGGAGCTGGATTTGGAGTCGGCTACTTTTACAGTCTGGGTTCTGTCAGTAAGCCAGTTGGCAACCCATCGAGTGATGTAGGGATTTATGCCCAGCTTAGTAAGTTTATCTATGAGTCCAGAGTGGGAGATGGTGTTGAAGGCCTTGGCAAGGTCCAGATAGGCTGTGTGGACCACCTTACCCTCATCCACAGCTCTGAAGACTGATTTGAAGAAGTCAATCAGATTCAGGAGACAAGATCGGCACTTCACAAACCCAAACTAGGTGGGGTCCAGTGTTTGAAGGTTGCCAATGTCTTTGTTTATAAGTTTCATGATGATGCGTTCAATGCCTTTGCAGATCAGGCTCGTCAGACTGATGGGACGGTAGTTCCCAGGATCCAAGATGGCTCCCCCCTTGTGGAGCGGGATAACTGTAGCTGTGAGCCACTCAGTGGGCACAAGGCCTGAGGTGAGGCTATGATTAAGCATGACACTTAGGTGAGGTGCCAGTTCATTTGGTAGTTCATGTAGTACACAGCCTGGGATGTCATCTGGTCCCATGGATGCTGTATTCTTAGCTTTGGAGAGTGCGGTTTCTACCTGTGTGGCCGTGATTATCAGAATTTGGCAATCTTTTGGTATTGAGATGGGCCCTTTAGGGGGTGAGAGGGGGGTGAAGTTGGCACTAAATCGATCTGCCAGAATATTGGCAATATCCTTGGGATCAGTATATTTAATGCCATTCTGTTGTAGCTCAGAGCAGATCTGAGCATTGTCATTTAGATTCTTGACATAACTATAGAATGCCTTGTGGTTGTCTTTGGAATCTTTGGCAATTTTATTTTGGTAACTAGCTTTTGAGGATTTTATGTGGGATCTCAGTTTCTTACTGAGGCTGGTGAGGGAGTTTTTTGCATCCTGGGATTTTCCTCTTTTCTGCAACAGTTTCTTCCTTCTGTTGTATAGTTTGTTTATAGCAGGGGACCACCAGATTGGCTTCCTTTTTTGGAGAAGAGCATCTTGGTTCTATTTGGGATGGCACGATTCATGCACGAGTGGATGTGCTTGCATAGTGCCTTAGTGTAGGATTCTGCAATCGAACTTCCAGATCCCGTCTGCATGGGTGTTGTGAAGTTTGTCACTTCTGACTTCAGTAGCATGAAGTTGGCTTTGGAGAAGTTTTTTAAGGAGGTTTCCTTACTAGGGGGGTGGGGGTGGGATGTGGATGTCAAAAGTGATTTGCTTATGGTCAGATCTGACCAATGAGGGGGTGACCACTGGTGTGGAGCCTCTATCTCCCATGTTGGCAATGATCAGGTCTAGGATATTGGAGCCCCTGGTGGGACAATGGATTAGTTAATCCAGGGCGTTGGAATTTATGAATTCCAAGAACCACTGGGAAAAGGAGTTTGTACCTGAGTAGTTTTCCCAATTAATGGCAGGGTAGTTGAAATCACCCAGTATTAGGGTATTTGCTTGTATCTTAATATTTTCCAGTATGTTTAGAAAGGTGTAATGAGAATCTTGGGGCATGGTGGGGGATCTCTAGCAAGCTACAATTTGGATTGCAGTCTTATCTAGTGTTAGTTGCACCTGGAGAATTTCAGATGCATTGTGCTGGGCAACTTGCCTGGAGGTGCGAATATCCTTGGTGAATATGGACACTCCTCCACCTTTAGTGTTTCGGTCTTGGTTTTGTGGCTGAAAAGTGTGGTAAGAATTGTAGCCTGGTATTGCTGGGGTGCTCTCTGGAGCCTTAAACCAGGTCTCAGTTACTGCACAGATATCGATGTTCTCCATTTTTAGGAGTGCCTCAAGAGAGTGTATTTTGAGGTTTAGACTTCTAGCAATACCTTCAGATTTTGCTTGCTTGTATCTGTTACAGTGGTGGTTTTATCCTTTGAACCTTGCCTAAAAAAGGCACTATAGGGATGGCAAGATCTTTTGCCAGTAACCTGAATCCCAGGGGTGACAGGTGCAGACCATCTCTGGCAAAGTATCGTGGTTTGTCGATCATGTCTTCCCAGGCAGACAAATACTGGATCCCCTTTGAATGACACCAGAACCATAGCCAATTGTTGAAGCCAATCATTTTGTCTTTATACTGTGGTATCATTCTGGGTGAAGGCAGGATGCTACTCATGGCTAGAGTCTTACATGCCTGGGTCACATGATCCAAGAGCTCTTCCATGTCATTTTTCATGTAGTCCAGGGAGGTACGTCTCAAGTCATTCACTCCAGCATGGACACTGACAGTTGTATTTGTACTTGCTGTGGAGTGACTTGAGTGCATGCGTTCTGTGGCGGATCCTTGCATGCGTTATGTAGTGGATCCTGGCACCCGACAGGCAGCTGACTGTAATTTTCTCCTTGTTCAGTCTGGTGAATGGGACATCAGTGTGCCTGACTATAGAGTCACCTATGACTAAAGTGTTGGGTGCATTGTCTTGCCTTAGGGGCTGTTGTTGGGTGGCACACTGGTGTTGTGAGCTATGTGGTACTTTGGTTGTGACTGGTGTTTGTTTGTGTTTCGGCTTTGGAGGTCCTTGTTGCTTGGGCAGGTTAATGTTAAGGGCCTCTGCATATGTGGGTTTAGTGTTGCTATGTGTGGGTGTTGATAGTGTGGGTTTTGAAGGGCTATGAGTTGCTTGAGATGTAATGCAGGTGTTAACCTTCTCCTCTTGACTGTCTAGCACAATCTTGGCTGGAGAGAGCTTTACTTCCAGTTTGGTTATGTAAGTGCATCTCTCGCAGGTTGAAGTGTTAGGTGGTAGGAGGAGAGGATTGTCTTCGTACATGAGGCAGTTGCCGCATTGCCCCAGTATGCCCAGATTCACCAGGTGGACAGGAGAAATCACTGGAAGCTGACCCTTGGACATTCCTGTTTAGGTGCTTTTTTGGAAAGTTTAAGAGCTATTTTCCCTTACCTTTGCAAGGTACTTTGCAATTATAGGCTGTTTAGTGCCTATGATTAATTTCTCCTTATTGACAAGGAGAGCTGAGTGCTTGTATCTGTTTCAGGCTTCCTAGTGCTTTCCAGTAGGTTCTAGAGCAATTGCTAGTCACAGGGGTTCAGATTTTAGTACTTCTACTGAGAAACCAGCTAGTTTTAAGGGAAAATTTGAAGAGCAGACTTTCTGGCACCTGGAATACTTTAACTATAGCCTTGCAGTGCTGCAATGTACTTAAAACAATGGAATGCTGTCCCTTTGAATACCATACCTAAAACAAACAGTAAATAGATTTTTTTAAATAATCACATTTTACTGTTTTACACCATAAAATAAATAGTTAATCGTTAATAAGTTATAATATATAATACAAGTACAGTATCAGCCACATTCTAGTAAGACTGCGGTGGTGGTGCTGTGGTAGCATTGTCGCCTCACAGTAAGATGTTGTCCTGTTCAATTCTCAGCTAAAGTGTCTTCTGTGTGGAGACATGCGTGAATGGGTGTACCTTCGTTGAAGGTTGTGCGTCAGAGCTGGCAACTCAGTACGTAAAATTCTACTGCCAATCATTAGCAGACCGGAGTTCCACTGTGGCGACCCCTAACCAGGAAAACCCTAAAGATACAACATCGGCCACATTCTAGTATTAAGATAATTTACACAAACCTTAATTTTCAGTATGAGAATTTGTATTATCACAGGAAATAATACAGTCAAAAGAGCTACATTTCCCTGAATAAAGAATGATAAAGTAAGAAGCTACACATTCATATCAAAACAGACCATAAAAAAACAGCAACAGCATCAGGTACAAGCACAAAGTTCCAACTAAAGCCAACTAACTGAAACCGCGAGTTGCAGAGAAACATCAAGGATGAAAGCATAAACCACTACATACGATTTACAATGAAACTGACAAAAATACTCAGGTTTGTGTATCCTTTTATAAAGTATCATATTTAAAAAAATCTGTACATTGTGAAATCTTTCTAAATCCCTTAAAAATTGTGTGAATATTTGCATGAAGTTGAACATTTTTTAATAAAATTAAGCCAGAACTATAAATCTTTCTAAATCTCTTAAAACTTTCATGAATATTTCCATGAAGGTTAAACACTTTAAAAAAATTAAACTAAAACTATAAATCTTTCTAAATGTCTTAAAAATGTTGTGACTATTTCCATGAAGGTAAAATACTTTTTTATAAAATTAAACCAAGCTATAAAATTACTTATTTTCCATGTTTAACCAGTGTTTAGTAATGAAAAAAATTGAATCGACAATA
Source organism: Protopterus annectens (assembly GCF_019279795.1). NCBI lineage: Eukaryota > Metazoa > Chordata > Ceratodontiformes > Protopteridae > Protopterus > Protopterus annectens. The sequence goes on along the minus strand of NC_056731.1, from coordinate 434,782,525 downwards.
TTAAAGAAAGTATTTATCTATCTCTCTCTATATCTATCTAGCTATCTATATGGATAGATTGATTGTCAACTACACAGTAGTTATTTATTTATTTATTTATTTGACATTTGTTTACTGGGGTGGTCTGACTGGGTCTACAGAACCTGTTTTCAGCACCATAAAGAAGGGAGGAAAGTAAAAATGTTTTTGCAAGGGTAGTTTTGGTTGCTGCAGTAAAGAAATATTTGTTTCTATATAAGAGTCCCAGTTTTTGACAAGCTTTCTTTATATTTCATTGTATATGGGGGTAGAATGAAAGTTTATTTTCAATGATGACTCCTAGAAGTTTGGTTTCCTGCATTATTTCTATGACAGTGTTGTCAGATGCAAGGATGTGAAAATGATCAGTGACAGTAGAGGTGTTTTTGGGATGAAAGAGTACTAGTTTCATCTTCTTTGAATTAAGAAAGAGTTGGGCATTCCTTAGCCAGGATTTGACTTCATTAAAGGACTGTTGAGTTGTTGAAAGTAGTTCTGGTAGTGATTGAGCAGTACAGATTATGGCAGAATCATCAGCATATTGAATGAGGGTCCCAGGGTGAGAGGCAGTGTGAAGGTTGTTTGTGAAAATGTTGAAGAGTAGGGGGTCTGATGATGGAACCTTGAGGGACTCCAGTAAGGTTGTGGAGAAAGGGTGTGAGTTCATTGGACCATTTCTCTGCTTGTTTATGATCCTTGAGGTAGCTCTGAAACCATTCTACTGTGTTATGTGAGAAGCCTAAGTTAGACAGGGTGTTCAATAGTAAGGGGTGAGACACTGTGTCAAAGGCCTTGGAGAAATCAAGGAATACTGAGGCTGTATAGCATCCTGCATCTCTGGTCTTGTTCATGATGTCTGTAAAAGATAATAGGGCTGTAGCTGTGCTGCAGCTAGGTCAGAAGCCATGTTGGGTGTTGGTTAAAAGATTCTTTTGCAATAGATATTGCATTACCTGCTGATGGATACCTCTCTCTTGAGAATTTTGGATATGGGTAACAAGATGGATATAGGATGGAAATTGGATGGATGAAAAGAGTTGCCTCCTTTATGAATGGGGAGGGGATGTGACATTGTTTCGATATAGTAGGTACTTCTGATTCAGATACTGACCTATTTATAAGGATACTGATTGGGTAGGCAACTGAGTTAGCAGCCAGTTTGAGGTGGTATGGGGGAGATTATCAGCTGAGGTAGAGCAAGGTTTTAGTTTTTGTAGCAGTTTCTTAATGGTGTCAGTGGGTATGGGCTGAAATGAGAATGGGGTTTGTATGACATTTTGTTGAATGGTTAAAGACGGGGTTATAAGCAGCTGATGGTCTGGGGTTGGTGTCTGAATGAAGGGTGGGGTGGTCCAGCATTAGGGGTGTTAGTTAGTAGGTCTGATATTGATTTTATGAAGTGCTTGTTAAAGTTTTTGGCTATTTGTAATGGAGGGGTATCAGCTGATAGGGTGTGCTCTCCATTTGTTCCTGGGTTAAGTAGAGACCATACAGCATGCCAAAATTTATTGTGGTTGATTTTATGTTGGAGGTGAAGCTGGGAATAATGTGACTTTTATCTCTGTTGATTAGTTTTGTCACTTTGTTACGTAGCGTTTTGAAATTAACATGATTTTGTTCATTTTTGTTTTGTTTCCAGGTTGACCAGGCTAGGTCCCTTTGCTTCATCAGGCGTTTACATTCCTTAGAGAGCCATGGTGCAGAGTTATTTTTGATTCTTTTCATACAAATGGGAGCTGGTGCATTACGTATGTGAAGGAAGGTGTTACTAAAGTATAGTACAGCATCATTAAAGGGTAGCTGTTTAAGGGGTGTCTAGTCTATTTCCTGTAGGAGATTGTTGAATTTATGCTGACAAAAATTATTTGAGTTCCTAACTGATTTTACAGTGTGTACTCTTAGTTGTTGCGAGTTTGTTCTAAGGGTGTAAGCTGACAGATGATCACTCAGAAAGCTAGACAGTGCACCAGAAGAGGGGTAATTGGCAGGGTGGGATACTAGGATCCAGGCTAGGGTGGATTGGCAGATAAGATCTTTGCTGTATCTTGTTGGAGCATTGACAAGCTGAGAAAAAACATACAGATTTATACTATTTGTGGGGGAGTTGGAAGCTATGGTTTACCAATCTATATTTACATCTCCTAAGATTATTGTTTCAAGGTTTATTGTTTGGGATGTCCAGGATAAAATATTTTCGAACACTGGTATATTGTTACCTGGTGGGATATATATTACTATTATGCAAATTCTTTTTGATATCTTGAGGTTCAAAAAAGAGATTACTACCTCAGGATTGGAAAAGATGGGTATATTACTGGTATAGGGGTGTGATGTTGAGTGTAGGGGGATATAGAAGGGCTATCCCTCCCCCTTATATAAGATCTATCTCTTCTGGTTATTGCAAAGTATGGAGGTGTTATTTCAGAGTCTTTTACATTGGGGTGTAGCCATGTTTCGGTAAAGGCTAGTATGTCAGGATGATTTTGATCAGTCCAGGCATGCAGTGGAGTATTTTATTACATATACGTCTATACTTATAAGGTTCAGTGTAAGTATGTTTAAATCTTTGGGGTTACACTTGTGGTTAAGATTAGAGGGTGGGCCAGGGTTAGGGTGTATGTATCCACATTTCTGTAGATAGGTAATGAGGAATGAGTTCCATGGGAGGTGTTTTTTATTCTTAGGTGATGGTACTGGTGTCAAGTGTGATTTCATAGGAGTTGAAGAGGCCAATTTGTGGCTTGAATAATATGTGAGGGTATAGGGGAAAACCAGTAGTCCAAAAGTATACATGATATATTGACAGTTATACCAGTTATAATCTCTTTTGTTTCTATCAGAACAAATTCCTATATTGTTGAACAAAATATCCCCATCAGATATAAAGGATGTCTGCAGTTGTATTTTATAACATAGCACACATTCAGTTGATTATAGCTTTTGTACTGCCTCAAGTTTGTGGTAAGTCAGGGATGCATTACATAATTGCTAGTGACAGAAAAGTATTTATAAGAATTGCGGCTGATCAAAGACAAGTCAGGATGAACATATATAACACAAGGTTGTGGAGACCAGTAACTGGTGATACATAGTTCTGAGCGATAAGCCTGATTCAGTCATTTACAAAGGGTAAGTAATGTTTCTTTTTGGGATAACCAAACTGGAAGGAGATGAGTTCTCATTTCCAAACATCATATTTAAACAGATTTGAGCATTTGAAAACTGTAACTCTAATCATAGTATATATGCTAAAGTGAACTCTTGTTTAAAGTCTAGTGGTCCCACAAAATAGCATAAGAAATTAAAACACCATTTTCCAGCAGGGGCTGCAGGCAATGCTATCTGATAAAGGAAAAAGTACAGTCAACAGCATTCAACAGTGTTTGAATGGGTGACATAGTGATGCAGGGGTTAACACTGTCACCTCACAGCAAACGGTTCTCCAGTTCAATTCTTGGCTAGGGTGCCTTCTGTGTAGAGTTTGTATGTTCTCTCTGCATTTGTGTGGGTTTCCTCCCATATTCTAAAGACATGCATCTGGAGTGTTTCTCCATAGGCTCTGTCCTAGTTGGACTTTTCTGGTCAACAAATGTTAAATAAATAGTTCGATTCTTGGCTAGGGTGCCTTCTGTGTAGAGTTTGTATGTTCTCTCTGCATTTGCGTGGGTTTCCTCACATATTCTAAAGACATGCATCTGGAGTGTTTCTCCATAGGCTCTGTCCCAGTCGGACTTTTCTGTTCAACAAATGTTAAATAAATAAAACACTCTGTTGTTTATTGGCAGATTGAGATTGCATACTTCTGGTTGTAATAACAGAAATGTATTAAATAGGCACATTTTTAAATAAAACTTTACAGATCAAAGAATTTAAAAAATAGTGGTGATTTAACAAAGCATCTTAAGGCTTCACCTATATGAAATCTAGAGTATGTCAATTAATAGGCTCATGTTTCCAATACATAATGGAATAAAGTCTTGAGAGGAACTAAAGTAATCTGATCTAATGAATACTTAATCATTCTTGAAACAGGATAAAATAGTCAAAGGTTTGGAAGACTAAGCCCATCTTTATCTTTGCAAAGGTTTTTTTTTCAAATTTACATTTCGGTTATTTTTTGCCACAACAGTTTTGCATCTGATTTGTTAACTGTCTAGAAAAAGTATTGAGGTATACATGAAGTCAAGTTACTACAAAAATAATAAATCCTAGAAAAATAATCATTTTGATTATTGAGAACCTTGCAAAAATACGTTTTTAATTAATTCCAGTTTTCTAGATCTGTTTTACCTTGCTCATATACTACCCAAAGTTAGCACCAATATCAGATTGGCTACCCAGTTTACATTTAGGTTATCTTACTGGTGGACAGTGTTTGAACTCTCGAGCTTTGATTGGCAAGCATCAACTCTCCGAAGATTGGAGTTCCTCCATAGGAAATCGATGTCAGCAAGTTGTGCCAGAAGTGATTCTCTTTTGGGAAAGTTTCCCCTTCTTCGAGTTGGTGTGATGATGCTGTTGGCATATATATAAGTTTTGGGGGTGTGGAGGGATCCAACACACAAACACAGTGAGATTGGGGAGCAGGGGGTTGCCCTCCTACAAAAACACTTAAAAAGGTGCTTTTCAGTAAAGATGTTCTCAGAGATTGCATTTCTGGGATCCTGATCTTCAGTGCATTCTCTTTCATCAACTCATTTTGGAAGCTTATATTTAATCCTAAAGTATTTTAATTTTTCATGAAGCCAACGAGGGATATATATATATATATATATATATATATATATATATATATATATATAAATAGATATATATATATATATATATATATATATATATATATATATATATATATATATATATATATATATATATATATACATATATATATATATATATATATATATATATATATATATATATACATTTATACATATATATATATATATATATAGATAGATATATATAGATATATATATATATAGATATATATATATATATATACATATATATATATATATATATATATATATATATATATATATATATAGACAGGTATATATAAGGACATATGAAGATATACACTAGACTTTTCAAAACTGAGTTTATAATAAAACTATTTACTGTACTCTTTAATAATTCTATAGTACAGTTGAAATTTTAGTCTTTTGAATTTTGTATCTTAATGGGGTTTTTTTGCAAACAATGGCACCAATGAGAGAATAAAGAGCTACAGTAACAGAGCACACACACCCTAGATTGTGCTGAAAAATTCTAATCAACTGAAAGCTGGCAAATTAGCAGAAAAGACACATAGATGCTGAATGACATAGAACTTAATTGCTTGAATGCATAAATATGAATATATATATGTGTGTGTGTGTGTGTGTGTGTGTGTGTGTGTGTGTGTGTGTGTGTGTGTGTGTGTGTGTGTGTGTGTGTGTGTGTGTGTGTGTGTATCTATATATATATATATATATATATATATATATATATATATATATATACATATAATATATATATATATATATGTATATATATATATATATATATATATCTATATATATATTTATATATATATATATATATATATATATATATATATATATATATAGATACAGATATTGCATAGGAAAATCACATTCTCTTAATCCAGCAAAATACAAAGGTACATAAACTTGGTTAAAAGTCTTACTGGCACACAGAGGAAAGATGCTTGTTGGACACTTTCATTTGCATTCTGATTAATTAATTCTAGCATCCAGGAAGAAAGAGTTCTTCATCATCAGCTCTCTCTCTACTCTTCCCTCATTAGGCCAATCATCGAGTATAGGTTCATAGGTTCATAGGTTCATAGGTTCATACTAGGCTATCTGCCCTAGGGCATTTATGAGCCTAGCCACAGTGTGTATGGCTTTCGCCACCCATTTTAAATTGATTTTGCTGTGCCCTTTTTCGAGGTTAGTATACTGTGCCTCTGTCTAACAGTGACACAGAAGTGATACCCGGGGTAAACCTACGATCTCCCATCCACTCATCAAGATTCCTCTTGAAGAGAGTCAATGAGGGACTCTGCCTAACCTGGACTGGGATTTTATTCCAGAGTGAAGGGAGCCTCTGGGTTATGAATCTGTCCCTCCAGCATGTCCTATTTATTTCAATGCTGAGGTTTAAGTCCCTCGAGCGCATAGCTCGATGGGATTTGGATTTTCTGAGGTGCAGCATGTCCATTAATTCTGGGTTGGACATGGCTTTATACGTCAGGCATAGATCGCCTCTGAGCAGGCGGTATGCCACTGAGTAGAGCTGGAGTTTCTTTAACCGGTCAGCATACAGCATCTGTTTGAGCCCCATGATCCTCTTGGTGAGGTACTTTTGGGGTCTTTCCAGTTGCTGCAGGTGTCTAGTAAGGTACATCCCAAAAAGGGCATTGTACTCAATTATGGGCCTGATGAGGGATGAGTAAAGAGGCACGATGACCTCCCCTGATCTAGATGTGAATCCCTTCATGATTAGGTGGGCTATATAAAATGTTTTTCTAACCACTTTGGCCATGTGGTTGTCAAATGAGAGATTGCTATCAACTTGGGTCCCCAGGTCCCTAATTACTTCTTCTGTACTTAATGGATTACCACCTATGTGGTAATTTGTGGGCACTTTGTTTTTGCCAAAGGGCATTTAGCTTGAGGCCATGGCTCTGGCACCAGTTGTCTGTTTCTATGAGGCCCTTTTGGAGGATGCTTGTGTCGGCTGGAGAGTCTATTATGGCACCCAGTTTGCAGTCATCTGCTAACTTGGTCAGCCACAGTCCTTCCATGTTGGCATGTACCTCCGAGAAATATATACCGAACAAGAGAGGTCCCAAGACTAAGCCTTGTGGGACGCCACTTGTAACTGGTTTGGAGTCTGACATGGCTCCAGCTATTCTAACCATGTGGGTTCTGTCCTTGAGCCAGTTTGCAACCCATCTAGTGACATAGGGGTTTATATTTAAGCTGCTGAGCTTATCTATAATGCCTGAGTGGGGTATTGTATCGAAGGCTTTTGCGAGGTCCAGGTAGGCTGTGTGGACCAACTTCCCCTTGTCAATGGCCTTGGTGACTGTTTCAAAGAAATCGACCAGGTTTAAAAGGCAGGATCTGCCCTTAACAAAGCCGAACTGGGTAGGATCCAGTGTCTTTAGGTCCCCAATATCATTATTTATAAGGTCCATGATGATCCTTTCCATAGCTTTGCAGACCAAGCTAGTGAGACTTATGGGGCGATAGTTTCCAGGATCCGTTGAGGCACCACCTTTGTGGAGAGGGACCACTGTTGCTGTACGCCACTCTTTGGGTACATATCCTGTAGTAAGGCTGAGATTGAACAGTAGTTTTATGTTTGGGTTTAGCTCTTCTTCGAGTTCATGTAGGACGCAGCCCGGGACACCGTCTGGTCCCATTGATGCTGTGTTTCTTGCTTTGGAGAGGGCAGCTCTTACCTGAGCATCTGAGATGTCAGGGGGGCAACACTCTGCTGGGATAGATATTAGCCCTTTTGGTGGGGGGGGGTTTGCACTGAACCTGTCAGCTAGGATGTTGGCAATGTCTGTGGGTTCAGTGTATTTTTTGTCATTTTGGACTAATTCTGAGCATATCTGGGAATTCCCACCCAGGTTCCTAACATAACTAAAGAAAGCCTTGTGATTATCCTTAGTGTCCTGTGCAATTTTTCTCTCGAAGCTGGCCTTAGAAGATTTTATGAGTGCCCGTAGTTTTTTGCTAATACTGATCAGAGATGCCTTCCCTTTTTGGGATTTTGCTCTGTCATGTAGTAGCTTCCTCCTTCTATTGTATAGTTTGTTTATGGCTGGGGTCCACCATACAGGACATCTGCCTTTGGAGGATTGGGTCTTGGTTTTATTTGGGATTGCATCATCCATGCATTCCTGAAGGTGAACGCTGAGTGAGAAGGCGTTCATTGTGTATTTTTTTGCATGGCTTACTGTGTTTTACTGTGGATTAAAACGTTTAAAACCAATTTTGGAAGAGGTTCTTTTGCTTCACTTCCAGTTCCAGTTTTTGGTTGGTTGCTCATAGAATGCGTTTATAAAGGATTTTGTGGTCTGGGCTGTATTATCCACAGGCCCAGGGGCTTTGAAGGATTCCACCTCGGTTTTGAGTAGTGTGAAATTTGCTTTAGAGAAGTTTTTCACTGTGGTTTTCTGGGCATGGGGTGGGGTCGGGATGTGAATATCCAGTGAGATTAGTTTATGGTCTGATCTTACCAGTGAGGGATACACTTCTGGTCTGGAGCATAGAGTCCCCATGTTGGTGATGATCAGGTCCAGTATGTTTTGTCCTCTTGTGGGAGTGGTAACAAGTTGTTCCATAGCATTTGAGTTTATAAATTCTAGGAACCTTTGGGCTAGGGTGTTGGAGCTAGAGTAATGCTCCCAGTCTATGGTTGGGTAGTTGAAGTCACCCAATATAATGGTGTTTGGAGAGACCTTCATATTTTCCAGTGTTCTCAGGAAGGCCGAGTGGGGTTCCTGGGTTTGGGAGGGTGGTCTGTAGCAGGCTATAAACTGGAAGGCAGTTTTACCCACTGTTAGTTGCACATGGATAGTCTCTGATGCTGCGTGCTGTGCCACCAACCTGGAGGTGTGGGTATCTTTGACGAATATTGATACTCCCTCCTTTTGTGGTTCGGTCCAAGTTTTGGGGCTGAAAAGCATGGTATGAGGTATAACCTGGTAGTGCTGGGGTGCTCTTGAGAGCCTTGAACCAGGTTTCTGTTACTGCACAGATATCGATGTTCTCCATGCTTAGGAGAGTTTTGAGTGCGTGCATCTTGAGGTTTAGACTTCTGGCGTTGAGTAGCATTACTCTTAGTTTCTTATCCCTTGTGATACCTATGGAGGTGGGTTTGACTTTTGAGCCTTGCCTAAAAAAGGCACTATGGGGGTAGCAAGAGCCTTTGACAATATCTGAAAGCCCAGGGGTGACAGGTGCAAGCCGTCCCTAGCGAAGCATCATGGCTTGTCGAGCATGTCATCCCAGGCTGACAGGCATTGGATCCCCTTTGAATGACACCAATACTTAAGCCAATTGTTGAAATTGATAATCTTGTCTTCATACTGTGGCATCATTCTTGGTGAGGGTAAGATGCTACTCAAGGTCAGGGTCATACCGGCCTGAGCTATATGCTCAGAGAGCTCCTCTATGTCTCTTTTCATGTAGTCCAGGGAGGTACATCTCAGGTCATTCTCACCAGCATGGACAATGACTGAGTCATATTTGTACTTGCCTTGGAGTAACCTGAGTGCTTGTGTTATGTGACGGATCCTAGCGCCCGATAGGCAGCTCACTGTGACCTTCTCCTTGTTCAGCCTGGTGAGCGGGACGTCAGTGTGCCTGATGATAGAGTCACCTATTACAAGTGTATCAGGTGTGTTGTTTAGCCTTAAGGGCTGTGACTGTTCGGCACACTGGCTTTGTGAGCTATGTGTTGCACATGTTTTGTTTTGGGGTAGCGGTTGCTTGGGTGTCTGCTTTGGAGGTCTCTGCTGCTTAGGCAGATTTTTATTTAGAGCCTCCAAGTATGTTTTTGTGTGTTTATGTGTTTGGTTTGCTGTCGTGGTAGGTCTATGTGAGACTGGAATTGTAGTGAGCGTGGTTTCCTTCTCCTCCTGACTGGTTACGCCAGTACTGAGTTGAGAGAGCTTAGCCTCCAGTTTGGCTATATGGTTGCATCTCTCACATGTGTTGGAATTTGTTGGGAGGACGAGAGGGTTGTCTGTGTACATTAGGCAGTTGTAACATTGCTTCAAGATTCCCAGGTTCACCAGCTGGATCGGAGAGGAGATTGACAACTGACCTTTGGACATGCTAGAATAGTATTGGGAATTCCTTTATAATTGAAAAAAAGGGCCAATGGGGAACAAGTTACTCAAGGGGAGTTTATGAAGGTGTAGTGCTTTTAATTTTTTAGTGCTGACTTATATAATTACTTTAGTGAGCAAGTGCTAGACTTTAGCGTAGGAATAGGGTGTTTATTATGAGAACTAGATCAGTTCCAAGGCTCAAACCCAAATAAGCGGCGCTGCTCGATGCTGCGCTATGCACAAAATCACGCAAAGCCACGCTACAGCGGGTTTTATACAGGTGGACTTGAAAGAGCTAGAAATTGGCCCAAAACAGCCAACAGACTACCAGATTCCTGTTCTGGGAACACTCCTCCAGGGACAGATAGGCTGCTCCAAGCTTCCCACTGCCTCTGGTGAACAAAGAAGCCTCCCTCTATCCAAGAAAGGAAATGGCAACACAGGAACTTTCCAAAAGTCCAGAATACAGCAAAGCCTGTATTTGGACTACTCTAGGTCAGGAAAGATGGGAAACAAGGACAACTTTTTTTTTTTTTCTTTTTTGCAACAAACAGCAGGAAATTGCAATAAATATGTAACACAGGCTAGCGCACTTGAGTGTGTAGCCTCAACAAGTAAATGCAACAACCAGGACAAACTTTAAAAGTGCAGGTACAAAAACAACTTTAGACAGTTTAAAACAGTTCAAGAAGCAGAAATATTTGCAGTTTAGCTAGATCGGACAGTCGCCCAGATAGTAGCAGGAAAAAACACTTTTATCAGATTAGCAGTCGCTCTTTTAGCCTCTCTGCTGCTAGCCCCACTCTGCAGGACCACGAGGAGCTTGGCTGAGTAGTAACAAGCGCAAAAACCTTGCCAAAGCGGGTTTTATACAGGGGGATTTGAAAGAGCTAGAAAGTGGCCCAAAATGGCCAATATTCTACCAGATTCTTGTGCTGGGAACACTCCTCCAGGGATAGATAGGCTGCTCTAAGCTCCCCACTGCCACTGGTGAACAAAGAAGCCTCTCTTAATCCAAGAAAGGAAATGGCAACACAGGAACTTTCCAAAAGTCCAGAATACAGCAAAGCCTGTATTTGGACTACTCTAGGTTAGGAAAGACGGGAAACAAGGATAATTTATTTGTTTGTTTGTTTTTTTTTTTTTTTTTTTTTTTTGCAACAAACAGCAGGAAAATGCAATAAATATTTAACACAGGCTAGCATGCTTGAGTGTGTAGCCTCAACAGGTAAATGCAACAAACAGGACAAACTTTAAAAGTGCAGGTGCAAAAAACAACTTTAAACAGTTTAAAACAGTCCAAGAAGCAGAAATACTTGCAGTTTAGCTAGATCGAACAGTCGCCCAGATAGTAGCAGGAAAAAAAACACTTTTATCAGGTTAGCAGTCGCTCTTTTGGCCTCTCTGCTGCTAGCACCTCTCTGCCCCATTTGGCATGTACCTCACTAGACACATGCAACAGCTGGAAAGGCCACAAAAGTACCTCACAAAGAGGATCCTAGGCCTTAAATACATGTCCTACATGGACAAACTCAAAAAACTCCAGCTATTCTCTGTCACATATTGTCTACTAAGAGGCGATCTGTGCTTGACTTAAAAAGCCATGTCTGACCCAGCTCTGTTAGAAATGCTACATCTAAAGAAATCCAAATCTGTCCACACCTCACCCTCCAGATACCTCATCCTCATTACCACAATGGCACAATCAACAGAACATGCTGGAGGGACAGGTTCATAACCCAGAGATTGCCCATGCTCTGGAATAGACTTCCCATACATGTCAAGCAGAGCACCTCATTGGCCCTCTTCAAGAGAAATCTTGATGAGTGGATGGAAAATAGAAAGTTCACCCTGGGGATCACTGCAGTGGGTCTACTTGATAGAGGCACTGGGAACTAACATTGGGTGGCATGATGCCAGGGTACTTCTATGGGCTAGGCTTGTAAAGACTCCAGGGTCATTAGCCTAGTACACACCTATGGATTTATGAACCTATAATATTATTCCCTTCCTTTGCCTGGTTTCCGTGACTTGAAATTACTTGATTTGCCACCATTCAACACCTTCTAGATAGAATAGCTACATGGCATTCTAGATAATGATTGTTAAGGGAAATGGGATGAGGAATTTTGATAACTAGAGTTTCCAAACTGTTTTTCAAGATGAATATTGTTTTAGATTGATTTAAATATTTGTACACTATGACATGAGACTTACTATGGTTAACTAATTTAAGTAATATGAAAGACAACTGTTACTATTATTATTATTATTATTATTATTATTATTATTATTATTATTTATTTATTTTTATTTTTTTGTAGAAAGAAGTTGCAAGCCTTTCTAGCACTATAACCTCACCAGGTTTAAGATTATAGACAATATCAAGAATTTTTGCAAAGAAAGAATCATATCATCAGATTTGTTTTGACTTCTGAAAGAGTGCTTGGGTTAACTGCTCTAGAAACTGTGTAATGTCACATGTAGATATTTGTGGCTTACTAGTAGCATACATTTCAACATGATTAACACAAAGGGTTAAAAGAACACACTGGAGTAAGTAAAACCTGTTTTTTATTGTTATATCAGGCAATATTATTTGAACCATGGTTTAATTAGAGTAAATGAGTTATTAGTTTAGATGGAATAGCAGGCTGTTCTTCATATTTAGCTTCAATGTATGTATCAATGAGAGAGACAGATGCTGCTGCAGCTTTCTAGGTCCCTACCCCTCTACTGCAGACATACACAAATCCCCCTTTTAGCCATTAATTTCTCTTCCGCATTACTTATTGGTGAGGGGTTCTGGCTAAATCACATGATAACCTTAGAGGTGTGCCAGCTGTCTCTGTGGACAGAGTAGCCTTATGGCTTAATACCCCAAGACTGTAAATCTACAGTCACACACCCTTATTTGCCTAGGCTGAGATCTGGTAGAGTGTTACTATAGTCCTGCAAGTGTGGCTGTCTAGATAGAGAGCAAACTTGTACTCATTTTTCCATTAAGAGAACCATTTTTCCATTAAGACAGGTGACATAAGGGGACAGGCATCATGTTTGTCACTAGTGCTTGTGCTTTCTTTTTATATGTAGAAGTTGGAAATCTTAACTTGACAGAGCATGGATAGTATCACAAACATCATTCTTTATGAAGCCAGCCTTTTCAAGCCCCTTTCCACTGAAGAATAGCCTGTCTTCTCTCACAACTCCATTGCATCTTAGACAGACGTCCCAATCCCTACTCCTGTGATAAAGGCTCTGACATAAGCCACTCTGTCTCATGTACCTCAAAGATCCTCCAATGTCTGAGAATCTAATTAAGTTTGGGTCATCTGAGTCACACCCAGTGATCCATCTCTTTATGAAATGGATCCAGAGATGCATATGTAGTTTTATGTTTGTTGGGACTCAATTAATAAATTATACTTATTATGGATGAAAGTGCATCTTAAGGCATTGTTTAGCAAGCACATTTTTTCTAATGGTACAATATTATCCTTCTTACACTTTTTCAAATATGGCACTTTATTAATGAGGATACCCCTTAACATTGATGTGAATGCTGCCAATCTTATATCAAAGGGAATGACGTTGCCATATCAATCAAAGAAATGAGGTTGAATGAGATTATTTTTCAGTCACCTCATGTTCATTAACAAGATTAAAATTTAACCTACAGTTACAAAAAGAAGTTATGGGGTAAAAATAAATTTAATATGAACCAAAGAATAGTCACAAAATACATGGGACTCTTGAGTGTATTGCAGATCATACTGAAGATGTTTGAGGAAAAAGAAAAATCTATCCTATACCAAGGTTGAGGGGAAGACCAAAAGAAAGTAAAGTCTGTCCCATTACAGTATAATGTTAGATACCATTTAAAATGATTATGCACGTTTTATAAAGTCCTGAAGCAATAAAATGTTACATTTGTTGTGCAGTGTTTTGGGCATCTTGATAAATAATTTAAGACATACCTAGCAACAAATCCTCTCCCAGAATTATGAATTATCAAACACAGAGATATTATGAATGAGGCCTTTAAAAACATTGAATCTGTCAGAGGAAGGTACATAAACAGAAACTAAACTCAAGGGGTGAGATAAGAGTAGACTTACATACTTAGTGACCATGAATCTATCATTAGTGCTTCCCTGTTTATACCTTTTGTAAAGGGAAAATATTTTTGATCAATATTGCTACCCCCCTTGAATTGTTCATAGATTTTCTCAAAAGAAACATGCATGGTAACCAACTCCTCATTAAAGAGTCAAATTGTGAAGGGCACATTTATGTCTCTTGTATGATGTATACATTAGAATTTATTTATTAAAATGACGTCAAAACATTTTTTTTTCTATTAACTTGCAGGCCGTGCTAACTCTAGGATGAAATAGTAAACATGAGAGACAGAACATCAAAATTGTTAACATACCACCCCATGACCTAATCTTAAAAACACTGTATAAGGCTAGTTGATAAATAACACAAAGAAACATTTGAAGCCTCCCCCCATCAAGGACCCAGCTAATGTATATACCAATGTTTATACTGTGGCAGATTGTTATGGTTAACATCTTTGCCACTAAAATGAAAAAAAAAGGTTGTCAGAGCTCCAGAACTATTAAATTAATACATTTATGTACTTATTGCTATGAGTAGCTGCAAGGCATATATCCCAGTAGTTTGGAAAGGAGTGTTCCTTTAGTTTTTTAAGAAATACTGTGCTGGAGATAGCCCAGCTGGTTGGAATGAAGTATCTTTATACTTCTTCACATGACTTAATAGGAAGAACATAGCCCATTTGTTGTTATGGAGTACTTCTGTACTTAATTCCATGAATATCTTTGAAGAAAATAGACCAGTAGGTTGCAATGTAGCATTTTTGTACTTCCCATGAGTTACTACAAAAGGGAGAGTTCAACAAGTTGAAATGGAGTACATGTGTGCATCTTTCCATTATAGAGTGTGAAAAAGATAGCCTGACATGTTATAATGTAGAATTCAAGTACTACTTTTTGCTATGAATAAAAAAGACCAACAAGCTGTACTGGAGAAGTTTGGCACATTTTCCTGTGAGTCACTGCAAAGGAGATAATCCAACAGATCGTAATGCAGTAGTTTTTTACTTTTTCCAATGAATGACCGAGGAGATATCCCAAACTGGTTGCAGTGGCATGTTGGTGTACTACATAAAGTGACAATGAAAGACAAAGTACAACAGGAATTTATGGAATATGTCTGCAATTATTTCCATGAGTTGCTATAATGGAGATGGCCCAACAGGTTGTAACTGAGTACTTCTGTGCTTATTGCCATGAGTTATTGTGAAAGAGGTAGCCCAAAAGAATGTAATGGACCATTTTTATACTTTTTTCAATGATGTACTTTGTGGTGAATATCCCAACAGTTTGTAATAGAGTATTTCTGTATCCTTTCTATTATGGAATGTGAACTGTATAGCCCAGCATGCTATATCATTCTTTTTCAATGTTGTAATATCAATCTCATAGCCTCAACAGATCTTCAAAAAGTTTTTCACCTGTGTACATAGAATCCATCACTCTATTCTCCACCCATCTGACCAAACAATTTTTTAATGAATTTAATACCCTTGTTTCCTTATCAGAATTGGAAAAGAGTTCCACCACAATCCAGCAATACAGTGGGAAGAATTCCCCAGATTATTTGTTTTACTTAGCTTTATATCTTCAAGAAAATTGTTGTTTCTAGTAGATAACAACCAACCCTTTTATTAATTCTAACACACCATAATAGTTATCAGATATGCCTTTATAAATAGTAATTATGTTACCTCTGACAAATCTATAATTTACTGTACAGAGCAATAGAAACTACAATCTTTTTATATTCACATCTTCTCAGTCCTCTAATTTGTCTCATAAAATACCTCTGCACCTCTCTAATCTCCACAACTAAGTATAATTATACATACAGTCAACAGCACCATACTGCAAAAGTAGGTGAACAATTGATTTGTAAATTGGAACAACTTTCATGTCCTGACTAGTAGTTGTTCTGGGAATATTTCCAATCTCATAAAAACATCTAAAAGGTTCAACCCAAAACTAAACTTATCTATTTTAATACTTAAGTCTGTAGTTTCCTCCACCTTATTTTGAATATTATTTTTCATTGCATATGGGTATAAGGGATTACCATCTCCAACATACATACTTGTCATTTTAGTGTTAAACTCCATCAAACTTTCAGCAGTCCAAGAATCAAGTTTTTTCAAGTAGCTTTATATACCGTGCTGATCATTAATACTGGCAATTACTGAGCCCAGACTGGAATCCTCACTGTATTTATTCAGCCATAACATTTTCTCTTTTGGAAAGCTGAACATAAAGAAACCAAATAGTATAGAGAATAGCATAGACCTTTGAGGGATGCCAGATATAACCACCTCTAATTTGAGGTAATGTTACCAATCTTCATGTTGCATTTTCTACCTCCCTGCTAGTTTTAACCTTTAACCCATTGTATCACATTATCATTTATATTATAATCCATCATAATTGATAGCAGGCTTGAATTCTCAACTGAAGCAAAAGCACTAGTTAAGTCCAAACAATGACATCTACCGGCAAACCAATATTTAATGCTTCCCAAACAGATTGAAACACAATAAACTGATAATGCATGAGTGACTCAACGCAAACCTGTGTTGATTTATATCTTGCTTAAACCTCATATAATCAGCTATATGTTCCCAAAGCACCATCTTATAACACTTTCCTAATGTACATGTCAAGCTGATTGGCCTATAATTCTTAGTTCTTCATCACTCAACTCCCTTTGAAACTGGAATGATTAATCCTGACTTCCAAACACTTGGTACATATCCTTTAAAGAAGGATTTCTGACACAGATACAGTAGACATGGGGCGATCTTTATTTTTTTTGTGAAAAAGAATCCATTAATACCATCAGAGGCAGTGGATGCAGTTGGATTAATCGTCTTAAAAGCCTTCTCAACACCAAACAGACTAAGTGTTGCGTATAAGTCACCCTCGGGAGGGGAACAGTTAAACAAACAAACAGAACTGGTTTCAGAATTAGTAAATTTTTCAAAAAACAAGTTTTGTTAAAACCTTGGAGTCAGTTACAGGGTAGTCGTCAACTAGAATATTTAAAATAGACTTTTGTTCACTTTTACATTGTTGTAAATGTCTGAAAAAAAGACATTATTTAAGCCACTTATAATCTCTCCTGTAAAATGCTTTTCTTATAGTACTGTTCTCTTGGAAATGCCTAGAAAGCCTTTTTAAATATTTCCAGATCTGAACCACTTAGTTCATGACCAGTCATACTCATATATTTTATTGGTATTTTTTAACCCATACAATATCTAAAATGTTCCCTCATCTGTGGACTCAGTTATTCCCTGAGTGTATCCATGTTCTAAACTTAAATTTACCAGTTCACTAACAGTCCCATTGAAGCAAACCTGATTTTCCCATATATCATTAGGGATATTAAGATCCCCAGCTATAGTAGCATGATTATTCCAAAGCAGTATGATAATGCTTCAACTAAGATTTAGTTTCAACCATACTTTCTTTAGGTGATCTTGGTTTCTAGTCAGTAAAATAAACAAATGTTAACAATCACCCTTTCTTTTGAAATATTTACAGCAATCAGTTCAAACTATTTACTATTATGAAGCAGGTAAGATTCAGATGTCTCAGTCGCATATATAGAGATTCCACCACCCTTTTGTCTCCAAAAGTTATGATATCTTTTATAGCCTGGTAAATTCAATGGGTTATAAGTTTCTGAAAACCATGTTTTAGTAACAGGAATAACTCTACAGCTTTCAGACTTTGCTCTAGCTTCTAGAGAAGCAAATTTATTATTCAAATTTCATTACTCAAAAAGAACTGTAGGTGACAGCACTGTCTCCCATGTCTTCACTTAGTCCTTTATTGATGTATCTTTAAAATGTCTTTAATAAGAACTTGCTAGCAGGATGACTTAAATGGATATTGTTATGCCCAAATAAAGAGGAGTTAACAACCACCTCCTCCATAACTTGATGTACTTAATAGCTGTTGCTGAAACACATTTTCCTAATATTATAGGCACATTTTCTCACAATCTCTGTTAATGTATGGTTACATTTTGACACTAGCATAAAATCTTACTGGATCTGTTCAAATGTCTGCTGCTTACTCAAATCAATGATATTCTTGATGATGCTGTTAAATAGTAGGAGTTAGTTTTTTTCAGATATCATTTACCCCCCCCACACACACACAATCACTAAAACAGAATCATATCTTATCCCCTTAGTAAACAGTTTATTAGTCATCTGAAAATATCATACACCTTATACCAAGGTAAAACAGTAAAGCTGATCAAGCCCTTATTAGATTTTGACAAAACCTTTTTTTATCACCTTGGTCATAGTCACCAATAACAAGAACCTGTTTGCTATCTTTAATCTATATTCTGTCACCACAACTATCAGCAGCTGTTTCCTTTTCTCTGCTTTTTATCATTACCGAGTTCAAGCGCACTTGTCCAATCTATTACTCGACTACTGTTTTTCCTTACTCCCTCAGCCATTCATTTCAGTAGTTTCAGTTTCTTTGATATTTAATTCTTTTTTTAAACTAATTTCCCCTAACTTACCTTTCAGGACTTGTTACTAGAGCCCCACAATTCAGCATACACTTCCACTTTCTCCATCACCTATCATTAACATTCCACATTTCATTTTCTAATTGGTTAATACAAGATTCACTAATCAAACATATTCCACTGTGTTCCTTAGCTGAAAGAGACCTGTTATCCACCTCATTTTCAGATGTAATTCCACAACCTACTTTGTGACCAAGTGAGTTCATCCCACAATTGCTTTTTAATGCTATTAGTACATCCCTATCAGTATCTGTACCTGTCTGCTCTTCAGAATCATACCTTCAGGAAATATGTGGGCTTTTATACTGTCATTATCCACCTGTATTCCTTTCTTCCTATTTGGCAAATCTTGTTCAGTTGCATTTCATGTGTTATTATCATAACAAATGTACTTAGTTGAGTTTAACTCACATTTGGCACACAGCATCATCCCCCTAATCTACGCATCTAATTTAGTGTTAAACATCAGCCACTTTCTACACTAACTCCAAAATCCCCTTTCTAATATTTTTTAAAGAAAAATTATCAATTTCTTCTATAATGTAATTTATAAAAAAATGGATTTGACTTCAAAGTTAAATATGGCTATCAATCGCTTCTCTTTTCTCTACTCCTCTACTTCCAACAGTCTTATCATGCAAAGATATGGAAAGCATGTCTTTGTGTCAACACAAGATGCAAGAACACATCTGCTCTTTTCACATCTACTTGAGCAAAGCAGCTTAAACAATGTTGCCTTGCACTACAATTGAGCTTTACCAAATATGGCCATCCCAAACTCTTGTTTCACACAGAACTTAAAGAAACATTTATCCACTAACTCTTAAAATGACTTGAGGGGAAAAATGCAATGAAAGGCAGTGAGCTTAATTCAAGACAGCATCTTCCTTTACTTTCTTAATTTGTATACTTTCTCTCCCAAATTGAACAATTCTAGTGCTTCTTTTCACATAGGTAAACAGGTTATAATGGAGAACTTCTGCACTTCTTCCCAAGAGATACTGGAAAATAAATAATCCATCAGGTTGTAATGGGGCATTTTGTACTTCTTCCAATAACTGAGAGTGAAGGAAATTACTGTTCAGGTTGTAATGGCATGTTCCTGCACTTCTTCATATGATTGGTTATGAATAGACAGTCCGACAGCGTACAGTGGAATATTTCTGTAATTATTTTCATGAGGTTCTATTAAGGAGCTAGCACACCAGGTCTATATGGAAAAGTCCTATATATCTTCCCATGAGTGAATACAATGGATGTATCCCACCATATTTTAATAAGAGCATTTTTGTGTTTCCACCCATGAATGATTCAGAAGGAGCCCAGCAGGGTATAATGGAGTATTTCTGTACTTCCTCCTATGAGTGACTGTTAAGAATGTAACTCAACATATTGCAATGGTGTATTCCTATATTTTCTTTCTTAACTTAGTGTAAAGGAGGTAGCCCAAAAGGGTGTAATGGAGACGTTTTCTACTTCTTCCCGTGAATGTCTGCAGAGCAGATAGCCTAACAGATTGTAATTCATTATTTATGTTATTCTTCTGAATGAGTGTGAAGGAGATAGCCCTTCAAATTGTAATGGAGCATTTCTGCACTTATTGCCATGAGTAACTATGAAGGACATAGCACAAATGCTTGTGCCTGAGTACCACTGTGTTTCTTCTCATGAATGGCTGTGAAGGAGATTGCTTTTCAGGTTGTAATAGAATATTTTTGCCCTTCTTCCATTGAATTATTACAAAATTAGACATTCCATCCTGATGCAATGGTTTCTTTCCATATTTCAGCCCATAAGTGACTATGAATGAGACAGCCCAATGGATTCCAATTGAGCATTTCTGTACTTCTCATGAATGACTGAGAAGGAGATTGCTCCACTTGTAATAGGTTCTTCCCATGAGAGAATGAGAAGAGGACAGTCCACAAGGTTGTAAATCAGCATTTCTCCAGTTTTTCCCATGGCTACCTAAAAAAGAGACAGCCCAACAATTTGTAATGGAGTATTTCTGTACTTTATCCATAATGGACTGTGAAGGAAGTTGGGAAACAGGTTGTCATGGAATGTTTCTGTGCAGTAGTAGAGCTCAATAACTGTCTTCATTTGCAGTAGCAGTGCACTTTTTCATTACATTCTTAACAATCTGGGTGCCTCTTTAAGCCTCAGCATTCAGTTGCACATATCTTGTACTGGTATTAGTGTATTTGATGACTCTATATTAAAATGTTAGCACTCAAAATGCTGAGTACCGACACGTGGAACAAAATGAAAAAAAATCAGGAGAAAAGTGAATCGTGAACATTGCATTTCTCCTTTAAACTTCTTTTTTGCTGAGAGGAAGCCCCATGACACCTCCTAAATTTATATATATATATATATATATATATATATATATATATATATACATATATATATATATATATATATATATATATATATATATATATATTTATATACATACATATATATATATATATATATATATATATATATATATATATATATATATGTATATATATATATATATATATATATATGTGTGTGTATATATATATATATATATATATATATATATATATATATATATATATATATGCCTCCCTAAAATAATATATCCCACTCTGATTATACTTGGAGAAGAGTAATATGGTTTGTGTTTTATTTGTTTCTGTATGTACTTGTGCTGGAATATAGTAAGTGTTGGCACCCTATGTGTTTTCAGTATTTTGAACTTTCGAGATTTTGGTCTTAGGATTTTGGTCTTCAGGATTTTAGGCTTTCAGGGTTCTGTATATATATATATATATATATATATATATATATATATATATATATATATATATATATATATATATATATATATATATATATATATATATATATATATATATATAAATATATATATATATATATATATTTATATATATATATATATATATATATATATATATATATATATAGTGGAGAGGATTATTCTGAGAAATGTCATTCTCAGAATTTGTATGTGTCAGTCTGTTTTTTTGACCATTCAGTCTTTGAGCAAGTCCCAACATTTCAAATGATTACCATGGCTGAGTTTCAATTTTTATACATAATTGTAAAAGTTTTGACTCTCATAAAGAGTGGATTTGTCGGGAATAAGAATATCTAGAATCCCATGTCTGAAAAATGTTGCTTTAAGTAATATAATAACTAAATTAGATAAAGTATCTTTCATTTAATTTATTTCTGGATATTTTGAATAGCAATGAACACACGCATGCATACATAAATAAATGAATTAATTAAATTAAAAGTATGTCTTTGACAAAAATAAGCACACCCACCAGAGCAAATGCCTCTCCGCTGACCGTAATAAAGTATGTATAAAATCCAAAAGCAAGAAGCAGAGAGAGAGGTAACCACCAGGCTTCCAATAATCCAGTCTCATTGTAAAAATATATAAAAGTCTTTTATTTTGTGCACTAGGTTCATCAGACCTTAAAACAAACAGTTGCTTAAATAGCAAGCACATGATGCAAAAATAATTATTCAATCAACTTTTAAAAACACGTGCTTCTTATAAAAACTTCATGCCATGAATTTCAAAAGACTAATCCACTATCCATCTACCTAATAAATGCTGCTACTTTAACATATGTCCATCACTAAATTGACCGATTGCATAGAATACTACAGTATTATATATCTAAATGGGCATATATCTCCTTCCAGCAAAAATGCGTACTTCATAATAAACTGATAAATTCAAATACATTCTATATTCATGTCCTAAAATTAAAAAATCCATTTATATGTAAGCTGTATAACAATGTTGCATTACATACTATAGTAAATAAATTACTAAGACAACATTAATAAATACAGCATAAATCAGAAGACCACCCTCTTGCTATAATGTGCATGTAAAATACAAATGAAGGAGCATATACAGTGCATAGTGTTGTTACCACCCTTACACATTATTACACCATGCACATCTAGTAGAATGCACTGGACATTATACACAGCACATACAAATAATGGATTGTATTCAAACGATTACTATCTAAAGTGAATATATGGCCATTTATAGAAATATCCTCAGACATATAATCAGATAAAGTACCTAGTGATAATAATACAAACAGATACTATAATTCATTAATATGTACTTATATATGTAGGCAATCTGGAAGCATATGGAATCTAGATAGTAGCATGTGTGGGGCCCAAATGGACAATATATTATTAATAATGATGATATTTATATAAAACATTATCAATTTTACAAAAATGAATATACAGCAAAGACCTTAGTATTATCTAATAACAGAACGTTTAGACCTCAAGATGGGTTTGATCGAGGCCCTTTCTTTATTGGAAGCCTGGTGGTTGCCTCTCTCTGCTTCTTGCTTTTGGATTTTATACAGAAAAGTATGCCTTTGTTTTTTTATCTATTTATACTTTGTTGATCAGGTTAATCATATGGAGCCAGGCCCATTTTCAGAGAGGAAAAAATAACATTGAAGACCTTGAGCAAAAAGAAAGAAAAAATATAAAGCATAACAGCTGAATGAGCTACAGTTGAATTCTATCATAATGGATCTACTTTGAAATAACAAATTTTTATAATACTGAAGGCCAACATATCAAGACCAGAATGTCAAATGCACTGTTTCCTGAAAGTTTAGAATATTGAATATTAGAATGCCAAAATGTAGTTAATTCTTGTGTGGTATATATGGAAAATTGAACGTTATCTCTTTAAGATTTAGTAGTTTGTGAAAAATTGGTATGATGGCCATTAAGTTGTGAGGTAGTGAACGTCTGGGTAGGTACGGACTTTTATAAGCTTTGGATAAGAAATTTTAGTTGTCATTGATGGGTAAGGGTACTATATAAATTGGACTGTATAACTGAAAACATGTTTCTGTTTTAAGTGCAAAGGTGCAGGAATTGTCACAGGTAGAGGTGTTTCATTGTACTTAGTAAACAGTGAATTGTTAAAGAACTTTGTTGTTTATGTTTACAGAGGGGATTTTGTTGAACTTTAGCCAGGAAGCAGTACAGCATGTAATGGTATATTTACCATTTTCTTCATGGAAGTGCGATCTTGGAGTTGATACATTTAATTAGCAGGGGGTGTGGGGGCACAGCCCCCCCCCCACGTGGAGGATGAAGCGGGGCTTGCCTCTGCCTAAATGTAGAAAAGTAGACAGTGATTTGTTTTATTTGTTGGTGTATTTTGTAGTGGTGGAGGGCAGGATGGTTAGGTTTGTTTTTTGTTTTTTAATATTTTGAGACTCAATGTTTTAACGTTTCAGGATATAGTAGCTTCAATGTTATGGTCTCAATATTTTGATCTTCAGTATTATGAAAATGTGTTAATTCAAAGTACATCCATCTTAACATATATATTGGAGTCTTTATATCTACATTTAGTAAAAAATGAAAACAAAGCAAAAGAGAAAACCTGAAGAAGCTGAGTTGCAGTCTGTGCATGGTACATATAACATAGTGCCAACTGAGTGAGGTAAAGTCACAATATTTGCTCAGAATATAAAACTGACAAAATCACAGCTGCATAAGTCACAGAGGCAGGGGTAAGGTTCCAGTACGCATATACTATATACAATTGTGTGAACTATAGTTCATAGAATAAGATCTTTACGGATGTCTGAATGAAAAGCAAGGTGTCAAAAGTTGCAAACTGCCAGCAGCAGGAAAACCAGTAAATGTGAAAGAAAGGTTGAAGTTAGAAGAATGTATGTAACAGGAAGGTACCGACAGTAGTTGAGGAAGGATGTGCTTAAAAATGTAGGATGTAAAGCATTAGAAGATAGGAAGATATAATCAGTATGCTGAATATCAGTCAGTGTAGTGGGCATAGGGCGTGGGGATGATGGGATATTAGTGAATGGAAGTCGTTCTACTGAAATGAAATAGTAGCAAGTTCACTCTCTGGCCTTTATGGAATTTCATGTGGAATCATCTCTTCTTTCACATTATTTTTTTCTGAAATATATTGAACACTTGACAGCTCATTACTATTGCCTTGATCTGATTAAACATACCTGGCCAAAACATAACACTTCCTACTGATTATACTTCACTTTTCTAAGATATGTTTCATGAGTTCTGTAAAGTATTTTATATCTCACATAACTAGGCACCATTACGCTGGTGAATATGAACAGTAGTCTGCACGCAGATGATCTCTTCAGTAAACATTATAGTGCACGTGTCTTTATCAGAACTTTCTTTTTTGTATCTGGCCACCTACATGAATTGCATGCCTACATCATTCTCTGGACATTTCATTAATTATTGCAATCTTTACTCAGTTATTAGTTGGCAGTGAATCAGTGGCATCATGTCCCTTTCAGGATCTTACAGTTCTTACTTTGTCTAACCCAAGCTGTGTTCATGCCTTTACAATATGTGTCACTCTTACCTCACTGGATGTACTCGGTGGATAGTATCTAGAATTAATTCCTCCTCTCCCTTCCTTCTAACATGGAGGATGTAGTGCATTTCTATCTCCTGTCCATTAATACCATGTACATGTTCCCACTCAGGGACCTTATTCAAAGTATACATCAGAATCTCAGCACTATAGTGATGATAGATAACTATACTTCTCCTTCTTTCAATTCCCTCAGTACACTGTGGTGGCTATAAATAAACATGCCTTGGGTTCAGAATGTATGCAAAATTGGGTGGTTATTAACTGCCTCAATATCTGTAGATATATATATATATATATATATATATATATATATATATATATTTATGTATCCCTATCATATGATCAAAGTTTCAAAATTTTGAAATTCATATGATCGAGATCATATGATCGAAGTTTTAAAACATCAAACTTTTTGAATGGATATTGCAGTGCAGTGCAGTGCAGATCAGGAAATGTACCCTTTTCCTTACTGTAGTGCGATCTTGGAATTAGTATATTTAATTTGCAGGGATTGTAGGGGGTGCAGGGGGGCTTGCCCCCCAGCAAAAATGTAAAAAAAAAAAAAAAAGGTTTTGTTTTTAATTTTTTTACTTTTTTTGTTTTGTTTTTAATTTTGTTCATATTTTTTCTCTTTTATGTTCAATGTTTCAATACTTGGATCATAAGGTCTTGATCATTTGAATTTTGAAGTATTGAAACTTCGATCATATGATATGGCTCCATATATCTATCTATAGCTATATATATATATATATATATATATATATATATGTATATATATATATATATATATATATATATATATATATATATATATATATATGTGTGTGTGTGTATATACATATAGTTATATATGTACAGATCTACTTCTAATACTTGAAAGGCCATATCATCGAATTTCATTTTCTGAAGATGAAAATCACAGAAACTAAATACCCAAACAATGAATTAAACAATTGCTTAAATTTCAAAGAAACACAGGGTCTATATTATATATTCAAAGTTTCAAAACTTCGAACCTCATATGTTCGACAACATATTAAGCAAAGTTTGAAACTTCGAAAATATAATAAAAAAAATTAAAAAAAAATTACCTG
This sequence comes from Protopterus annectens, assembly GCF_019279795.1. NCBI lineage: Eukaryota > Metazoa > Chordata > Ceratodontiformes > Protopteridae > Protopterus > Protopterus annectens. Next base: position 434,756,424 of record NC_056731.1, on the reverse strand, counting down.
AATGCTCTGAGCAGGGGGCAAGCCCCCCGGCACGCCCCACACCACCTACTTAAATATACCAACTCCAAGATTGCACTTCAATGCAGAAAAGGGACATTTTCCCATTCTGCACCGTACGGATCATATGGTGTCGACCATATGACATTTGAACTTTGAAATGTTTGAATAATTAATAGGGACACAGAGACACACACTGGAGTAAATAAAACCCTATACCCCCAAAGCCCCCCACAACCCTCAACTATAAATACCAACTCTGGGATTGCACTACAGTGTAGAAAAGGGTATGTTGGGCAAGTGTTTACTTGCCCTGGGAAAAAATTTGTCATTTATGTATTTTGTTTTCACAATTTTTGTCTCGCAAAAATAAAATTTGATGATATGGCCTTTAAAATATTAGAAGGGGACCCATATGTACATATATTAATAATAATAAACTTATAAACTTCTCACAGCCATATGCCATTGGAAAAATTTCTTTATCAACCTGAGCACATTTTGTTTGTGATTTACATATCAAAGGCGATTGAGACACAATGAGAGAAGCTGATGGTTCCACAAATTTATTTTTCCAATATATGTTAGCGCTTTCGGCAAGTTAAATAACTCACCTTCCTCAGACAAACAAACAGTGGGATGACTTTACACTGCTGTTTAAATACATCCAACCAATTAACATAAACCAATCATGAAAGTTAGCATTCCATTCTGATTAAAAACCATGGGAACTTAGAGATATGTATAAAACATCACATCCTGTAATGTACAATGATGTTACTACGTATTACTAGCTGTTAGATACTAATTCTGATAAAATTTCACACTATTAAACTTCATTTTCTAAAAATTTCCAAACACTAAAGGAATTATGCATCATATACTCATGTATATCTTACCAAATGAAAGTGGATAGACAAATGAACGAACGAGGAACAGCAGGCTTAGATCTTACTATTGTTCCTTGTTGTTGTATTTAATGGAAGAATACCATATTTTTTTAAAAATCCATTTTTTTAAAAAATTGTTGCATTTGTTAACCCATTTCTATGGTTTACATGAACTGTGTGTCTCGTTGATTCGTCTAAGAATGCACCTTACTATCGTGCCCATAACTTGTGAAATCTGTACAAAAAAGATGGTATACTAAATACTGAACAGATTTAATGACACGTTACGTGTGCAACTATGATATGACTGACCCAGGAAATAAACTTGATTTTATTCTAGGCTTACTGACAATTAATGACACAGTTGCGTTCCCCTTTGGGAAAACTAGATTGAAAAATCATTTAAATTAAACTATCTGTTGTAAGAAAGCCATTTGAGGACGCATTTAATGGACTGTGCTTCATTGATACCTGGGAACAGATGAGCTCTTGTGCGAATCTGCCACAAGAGTTCGTCTATTTCCAATCGTGTTTGCCATGGACCCCCTCTAATGTCCGCTTCCCTGTGTTGCAGGACTAGATAATTAAATGTGTGACCACTAAATTCCATACAATGCCTAGCCAAGGCATTGTTGGAATCGTTCTTTGTTATGGCATATTGATGTTCGTATATTCTATGTTTAAGCATCCTCTCGGTTTTGCCGATGTAAAATCCCTTGCAATGGTTACACAGGGCAGCGTATGTGACTGATTTTGTTTCACAGTTAAAGCGTCCTTTGATCTTGTAATCTTTACCATTGATGTTACAACTGTTGGTAACTTTAATATGTTTACACTGAGTGCAAAAATCACACTTAAACATGCCCTGAGGTTTGTTAGAAATGACGTAGGATTTTGATTTTTCCAGGACAGACTTCATGTTTTTACCTCGTCTGTATGTGATTCTTGGACGTTCACCTAAAAGAGAGCACAGACCTCTGTCATTTTTGATAATGTCCCAGTTTTTGTGAACTATTTCCCTTATTTTTGTCGAGTCTAATGAATAAGTGTGCAAAAAACTGGTTGAGAACTTGCCCTTTCCTATTTCTGTTATAGTGGTGATACTTGAATCAGTCATTAACTGATCGTCACAGATTGCAACAGAGGCCGTACCTAATCCTGAAAGTAAAGGAAGAAAGTAGCCCCCTTCTCGTTTATGTGTCACTTCTGCAACTATGTTTGTTATCAGAGAAAGGGGATATCCTCTGGACTCAAACATGTTTGTGAGCTTGATGCACTCATTGACAAAATCTTCGATATCTGTTGTCATACGTGCAGCTCTTACTATCTGTCCTTTTATAACCGCCCTCTTTTGGTGGTATGGATGATTACTTGTGAAGTGTAAAAGTGAGTTCGAATAAGTTGGTTTTCTGTATATACAACTTTTGAATCTCTTGTTATTTTTGTCTTTGATGAGCAAAATGTCTAAATAATTGATCTTAGTGTCACTTATGCTGTGTGTGAACTCTAGAAAGTTAGTTGTCATGTTAATTCTGTGCATAAATACAGGGATCGTGTCCATAGTACCATCCCAAATACAAAAAATGTCATCCTGGTATCGAGTGTACCAGGTGACATGTTTGAGAAATAATTCATCCTTAAACAATACAGTGGACTCCCAATATGCCATGACTGCATTTGCGAATGAACCCCCACAAGGTGAGCCCATGGCTACACCTGATGTTTGCACATAGCATTGATTTTCAAAAATGAAGAAGTTATTAGCCAAAATTATTTCTAAAAGAGTCTCAGTTAAATTTATAGAGTCATCTCCTATATTTTTGGACACCATATACTCTCTAATCCAGGCAATGCCAACTGACTGTGGTATAACTGTATATAAGTCTTTGACATCAATTGTCAAAAACAAAACATGCTCATTGTAGGGAAGTTTGTTGATGTTCTCCAAAAAGGACCATGAATCCTTGCATATGTGCTTCTCGTTTTGAATCAAAGGTTTGATAATACTATCAACGAGTTTAGCACATGCTTGAGTAACTGATCCCCTCCCATCAATGATAGGCCTGAATGGGGGTGCATTCAACCGTTTATGCAACTTAGGTGTTCCAAAAAATAAAGGTATTCTTGGGGCAGGCATCAAAAGATATTTGTGTGTGTCACTATCGATCAATCCTTCCAAAAATTGATTGATGTCAAAGACTTATATACAGTTATACCACAGTCAGTTGGCATTGCCTGGATTAGAGAGTATATGGTGTCCAAAAATATAGGAGATGACTCTATAAATTTAACTGAGACTCTTTTAGAAATAATTTTGGCTAATAACTTCTTCATTTTTGAAAATCAATGCTATGTGCAAACATCAGGTGTAGCCATGGGCTCACCTTGTGGGGGTTCATTCGCAAATGCAGTCATGGCATATTGGGAGTCCACTGTATTGTTTAAGGATGAATTATTTCTCAAACATGTCACCTGGTACACTCGATACCAGGATGACATTTTTTGCATTTGGGATGGTACTATGGACATGATCCCTGTATTTATGCACAGAATTAACATGACAACTAACTTTCTAGAGTTCACACACAGCATAAGTGACACTAAGATCAATTATTTAGACATTTTGCTCATCAAAGACAAAAATAACAAGAGATTCAAAAGTTGTATATACAGAAAACCAACTTATTCGAACTCACTTTTACACTTCACAAGTAATCATCCATACCACCAAAAGAGGGAGGTTATAAAAGGACAGATAGTAAGAGCTGCACGTATGACAACAGATATCGAAGATTTTGTCAATGAGTGCATCAAGCTCACAAACATGTTTGAGTCCAGAGGATATCCCCTTTCTCTGATAACAAACATAGTTGCAGAAGTGACACATAAACGAGAAGGGGGCTACTTTCTTCCTTTACTTTCAGGATTAGGTACGGCTTCTGTTGCTATCTGTGACGATCAGTTAATGACTGATTCAAGTATCACCACTATAACAGAAATAGGAAAGGGCAAGTTCTCAACCAGTTTTTTGCACACATTCATTAGACTCGACAAAAATAAGGGAAATAGTTCACAAAAACTGGGACATTATCAAAAATGACAGAGGTCTGTGCTCTCTTTTAGGTGAACGTCCAAGAATCACATACAGACGAGGTAAAAACATGAAGTCTATCCTGGAAAAATCAAAATCCTACGTCATTTCTAACAAACCTCAGGGCATGTTTAAGTGTGGTTTTTGCACTCAGTGTAAACATATTAAAGTTACCAACAGTTGTAACATCAATGGTAAAGATTACAAGATCAAAGGACGCTTTAACTGTGAAACAAAATCAGTCACATACGCTGCCCTGTGTAACCATTGCAAGGGATTTTACATCGGCAAAACCGAGAGGATGCTTAAACATAGAATATACGAACATCAATATGCCATAACAAAGAACGATTCCAACAATGCCTTGGCTAGGCATTGTATGGAATTTAGTGGTCACACATTTAATTATCTAGTCCTGCAACACAGGGAAGCGGACATTAGAGGGGGTCCATGGCAAACACGATTGGAAATAGACGAACTCTTGTGGCAGATTCGCACAAGAGCTCATCTGTTCCCAGGTATCAACGAAGCACAGTCCATTAAATGCGTCCTCAAATGGCTTTCTTACAACAGATAGTTTAATTTAAATGATTTTTCAATCTAGTTTTCCCAAAGGGGAACGCAACTGTGTCATTAATTGTCAGTAAGCCTAGAATAAAATCAAGTTTATTTCCTGGGTCAGTCATATCATAGTTGCACACGTAATGTGTCATTAAATCTGTTCAGTATTTAGTATACCATCTTTTTTGTACAGATTTCACAAGTTATGGGCACGATAGTAAGGTGCATTCTTAGACGAATCAACGAGACACACAGTTCATGTAAACCATAGAAATGGGTTAACAAATGCAACAATTTTTAAAAAATGGATTTTTAAAAATATGGTATTCTTCCATTAAATACAACAACAAGGAACAATAGTAAGATCTAAGCCTGCTGTTCCTCGTTCGTTCATTTGTCTATCCACTTTCATTTGGTAAGATATACATGAGTATATGATGCATAATTCCTTTAGTGTTTGGAAATTTTTAGAAAATGAAGTTTAATAGTGTGAAATTTTATCAGAATTAGTATCTAACAGCTAGTAATACGTAGTAACATCATTGTACATTAGAGGATGTGATGTTTTATACATATCTCTAAGTTCCCATGGTTTTTAATCAGAATGGAATGCTAACTTTCATGATTGGTTTATGTTAATTGGTTGGATGTATTTAAACAGCAGTGTAAAGTCATCCCACTGTTTGTTTGTCTGAGGAAGGTGAGTTATTTAACTTGCCGAAAGCGCTAACATATATTGGAAAAATAAATTTGTGGAACCATCAGCTTCTCTCATTGTGTCTCAATCGCCTTCAGCATCTTTCAGTGGTTTGTGGATTTTTTGTTCGTTTTATGTGATTTACATATCAACTGGTCCATTATTGCAGTAACCCTGATTTTACAACAGATTAAGTACAATGTACTTGCAGTACTACTAGCTTTGTTGTATCATAATAACAAAGAACTAGTGATTCTTTTGGCTTTGTGAAGCTTTTCTCTTGTTCTTGCTCTCACTGTGACTCTATGCTCCGTAAATGCAATCTTCTTAGGTTCATAGGTTGGTACTAGGCTATCGGCCCTAGGGCCTATACAAGCCTAGCCATAACAATTCCCTGGATATTTCTTCCCTCAATATTTACTTCCCTGGACCCTTGTCTAGCAGGGTGACTGATGTGATCCCTGGGGTGAATTTCCTATCTCTCATCCAATCGTCAAGGTTCCTTTTGAAGAGCGCCAAGGAAGCAGTCTGCTTAACGTGTATGGGCAGTCTATTCCAGAGTATGGGCAGTTTCTGAGTCAGGAACCTATCCCTCCAGCATGTTCTGTTCATTGTGATGACAAGGTTTATATCCCCGGACCGTGTGGCTTTGAGGGATTGGGATTTCTTTAAGTGGAGCATGTCCAACATCTCTGGGTTTGACATGGTCTTGTATGTTAAGCAGAGATCACCTCTAAGTAGACGATATGCCACAGAGTATAGCTGGAGTTATTTTAGACGGTCAGTATAGGGCATCTGCTTTAGGCCTGTGATTCTTTTAATGAGGTATTTCTGCTGCCTTTCCAGCTGTTGCAGATGTCTTGTGAGGTACATACCAAATGGGGCGTTGTACTCTATAATGGGTCTAATGAGGGATGAGTACAGTGGGACAATGACCTTCTTTTTTCTGGATTAAAACCACTTAGTGGTGAGGCGTGCCACATAGAAGGATTTCCTGACTGTTGTGGCGATGTGGTTATCGAAGGTGAGACCACTGTCCACCTGTGTCCCCAAGTCTCTCATCACACTTTCAGTGTTTAGTGTATTGCCACCTATGTGGTAATTCATGGGTACATGTTTTTTCCCAGAGGGGATAACTATACATTTATTGGCATTAAGCTTGAGCCCATGGCTCTAGCACCAAGCATCTGTTTTGTAGAATATCCACATCATTTGGGGATTCAATAATGGCTCCCAGTTTGCAGTCATCTGCAAACTTTATTAGCCAGAGTCCCTTAGTGTTGGCCTGTACTTCAGAGAAGTAGATGCCAAACAAGAGCGGCCCTAGGACTTAACCCTGAGGTACTCCACTTGTAACTTGTCTGGAGCTGGATTTGGAGTCAGCTACTTTTACAGTCTGGGTTCTGTCGGTAAGCCAGTTGGCAACCCATCGAGTGACATAAGGATTTATACCCAGCTTAGTAAGTTTATCTATGATTCCAGAGTGGGGAATGGTGTCGAATACCTTGGCAAGGTCCAGATAGGCTGTGTGGACCGCCTTACCCTCGTCTACAGCTCTGGAGACTGATTCAAAGAAGTCAATCAGGTTCAAGAGACAAGATCGGCACTTCACGAACCCAAATTGGGTGGGGTCCAGTGTTTGAAGGATGCCAATGTCTTTGTTTATAAGTTTCATGATAATGCGTTCAATGCTCTTGCAGATCAGGCTCATCAGACTGATAGGACGGTAGTTCCCGGGATCCAAGATGGCTCCCCCCTTGTGGAGTGGGATAATGTAGCTGTGTGCCACTCAGTGGACATGAAGCCTGAGGTGAGGCTATGATTAAACATGACACTTAGGTGAGGTGCCAGTTCATTTTGTAGTTCATGTAGTACACAACCTGGGATGTCATCTGGTCCCATGGATGCTGTATTCTTAGCTTTGGAGAGTGTGGTTTCTACCTGTGTGGCTGTGATTACCAGAATTTGGCAATCACTTGGTATTGAGATGGGCCCTTTAGGGGGTGAGAGGGGGGTGAAATTTGCACTAAATCGACCTGCCAGGATATTGGCAATATCCTTGGGATCAGTATATTTAATATCATTCTGTTGTAGCTCAGAGCATATCTGAACATTGTCATTTAGATTCTTGACATAACTATAGAATGCCTTGTGGTTGTCTTTGAAATTTTTGACAATTTTATTTTCTTAACTAGCTTTGGAGGATTTTATGAAGGATCTCAGCTTCTTACTGAGGCTGGTAAGGGAGATTTTGCATCCTGGAATTTTCCTCTTTTCTGCAACAGTTTCTTTCTTCTGTTGTATAGTTTTTTATGGCAGGGGACCACCAGATTGGCTTCCTTTTTTTTGGAGGAGAGCATCTTGGCTCTATTTGGGATGGCATGATTCATGCTCGAGTGGATGTACTCATACAGTGCCTTAGTGTAGGAGTCAGCAGTAGAACTTTCAGCTCCCATCTGCATGGGTGTCATGAAGTTTGTCACTTCTGACTTGAGTAGCATGAAGTTGGCTTTGGAGAAGTTTTTTACAGAGGTTTCCTTACTGGGGGGTGGGGGTGGGGTGGGATGTGGATGTCAAGGGTGATTTGCTTATGGTCAGACCTAACCAATGAGGGGGTGACCATTGGTGTGGAGCATCTATCTCCCATGTTGGTAATGACCAGGTCTAGGATATTGGAGCCTGTGGTGGGAAAATGGATTAGTTGATCCAGGGCATTGGAATTTATGAATTCCAAGAACCGTTGGGAAAAGGTGTTGGTACCCGAGTAGTTTTCCCAGTTAATGGCAGGGTAGTTGAAATCACCCAGTAGTAGGGTGTTTGATTGTATCTTAATATATTCCAGCATGTTTATAAAGGTGTAGTGAGAATTTTGGGGCATGGTGGGGGATCTGTAGCAAGCTACAATTTGGATTGCAGTCTTACCTAGTGTTAGTTGCACTTGGAGAATTCCAGATGTATTGTGTTGGGCAACTAGCCTGGAGGTGTGAATATCCTTGGTGAATATGGACACTCTTCCACCTTTAGTGTTTCAGTCTTGGTTTGTTGGCCAAAAATGTGGTAAGAGTTGTAGCTTGGTATTGCAGGGGTGCTCCCTAAGGCCTTGAACCAGGTCTCAGTTACTGCACAGATATCGATGTTCTCCATTTTTAGGAATGCCTCGAGAGAGTGCATTTTGAGGTTTAGACTTCTAGCATTGAGTAGCATTACCTTCAGATTTTGCATGCTTGTATCTGTTACGGTGGTGGTTTTGTCCTTTGAAACTTGCCTAAAAAAGGCACTAGAGGGGTGGTGAGAGCTTTAGCCAGTAACCTGAATCCCAGGGGTGATAGGTGCAGACCATCTCTGGCAAAGTATTGTGGTTTGTCGATCATGTCGTCCCAGGCAGACAGATACTGGATCCCCTTTGAATGACACCAGAAGCTTAGCCAATTGTTGAAGTCAATCATTTTGTCCTTATACTGTGGTATCATTCTGGGCGAAGGCAGGGTGCTATTCAGGACTAGGGTCATACCTGCCTGGGCCACATGATCTGAGAGGTCTTCCATGTCTTTTTTCATGTAGTCCAGGGAGGTACATCTCAAGTCATTCACTCCAAAATGGACAATGACAGAGTCGTATTTCTACTTGTTATGGAGTGACTTGAGTGCATGCATTATATGGCGGATCCTGGCTCCTGACAGGCAGCTGACTAATTTTCTCCTTGTTCAGCCTGGTGAGTGGGACATCAGTGTGCCAGACTATAGAGTCACCTATGACTAAAGTGTTGGGTACATTGTCTTGTCTTAGGGTCTGTTGTTGGGTGACACACTGGTGTTGTGAGCTATGTGTCACTTTGGTTGTGACTGGTGTTTGTTTGTGTTTCAGCTTCGGAGGTCCTTGTTGTTTGGGCAAGTTAATGTTAAGAGCCTCCGCATATGTGGGTTTAGTGTTGCTATGTGTGGGTGTTGGTGTGGGTTTTGAAGAGCTATGTGTTGCTTGAGGTGTAGTGCAGGTGTTAACCTTCTCCTCTTGACTGTCTAGCACAATCTTGGCTGGAGAGAGCTTTGCTTCCAGTTTGGCTATGTAAGTGCATCTCTTGCAGGTTGTAGTGTTGGATAGTAGAGGGAATGGGCTGTTTCTGTACATGTGGCAGTTGCTGCATTGCCCCAGTATGCCCAGATTCACCAGGTGGACAAGAGAAATCACTGGAAGCTGACCCCAGGACATGCCTGTTTAGGTGCTATTTTGTAAAGTACAAGAGCTGTTTTCCCTTACCTTTGCAAGGTACTTTGCAATTATAGGCTGTTTAGTGCCTACGATTAATTTCTCCTTATTAACAAGGAGAGTTGAGTGCATGTATCAGTTTAAGGCTTCCTAGTACTTTCCAGCAGATTCTAGAGCAAGTGCTAATCACAGGGGTTCAGATTTTAGTGCTACCACTGAGAAACCAGCTAGTTCTAAGGGAGAATTTGAAGAGCAGACTTTCTGGCACCTGGAATAGTTTAAACATAGCCCGGCGGTGCTGCACGATGCGAAAAATGTGCAAACACAAAGGATAGAAATCAGTCCAAAATGGCTAAAATTACAATTTCAGAGCTGGAAACCACTCCTCTAGTGTCAATGCTCACTACACCCACTGGCAAGCAGTAGGACTTCCCTCTACCACAGCAAGGTCTGGATAGCTCTGAACACAGAAAATAAAGTCCTGAAACCAGCAAAGTCTGGGATCTAGATTATACTAGCTAGGAAAAGCAGGAAATGAGCAAACAAGATAGTTTTTTTTGTTAAAACAGGCTAAACAATGCAATAATACACTAAATAAACACAGAAAAGGCTAACACACTTGAGTGTGTAGCCCTAAACAGTAAATACAATTAAAGCTCTAAAAATTAACAATTTAAAACTTTTTAAATGAAGCAAGGCAAGTGCACAACTCAAAAATGATTTGAGGCAGTAATACAGTAGAATAAGTAGCTAGTCTACATATACAGAAAAGTCTATATATATATATATATATATATATATATATATCTATATATATATATATATATATATATATATATATATATATATATATATATATACAGAAAAGCATCTAAAACACACTAAAACAATTCAGATGCAGTGCAACCTAAAGCACTTGAGATATAGCAATATTAAGGCAAATATAGTTTTAATAAATGCACTAAAATATACTCTATATTTCCAAAATGTTTGAGAAGCACAGTGAGAAAACAAGGATATTCAGACATTTTTTTTTTAGAAAGGGAGAAAGGAGGAACAGAAGGTAGAATGAACTAATGACACTAGACTGGGAGAAGTGTCCAAGATCAAATTTAGAGTAGGGGTGGGCAACTGCAAGGCCAGCAGGTATAAAAACAACATGTCAATAGGAAGGGTGGGTGGGAGAAAACACTACAGAAATGTTTATCACAAGTCAGCCAATAGCTATGAAATACAGTACAAGTATGCAGTATACAATAAAATTGCTATAAATATCTAAAATAAGCAATAACTACTACAAATAAGCAATAAAACAGGCTACTTATTGCTATATATATCACAGATCAGCTGCTCCTCCTCAGATAGCTCTGTGTGTAATGGCTGAAACACTCAAGTTAACTTCTTAGCAGGAAGCTGAAACCTGAAACACTTTAAAAAATGTTCAGAAGAGCAATGAGGTGCTTTCTCCAAGCCATAGCCCTGGCAGCCCAACTAGACAATGACCATAAACACTAAACTCTCACTAAAGTGGGGGATGGTCTTTGCTATGATGGCCTGGGCAATGAGCTCAGAAAACAGCCTCTAACAAACAACTAGGCCCACAACACAATCAGGAATGTGAAGAATATTACAGCTACTACCTAAACTATTTTAGGCAGAACACACTGCAGAAATGTTTATCACAAGCACAATCAGGAATATGGGCAATATTACAGCTACTACCTAAACTATTTTAGGCAGAACACACTGCAGAAATGTTTATCACAAGTGAGCCAATAGCTATGAAATACACTACAAGTATGCAGTATACAATAAAATTGCTATAAATATCTAAAATAAGCAATAACTACTACAAATAAGCAATAAAACAGGCTACTTGTTGCTATATATCACAGATCAGCAGTTCCTACTCAGATAGCTCTGTGAATGACCCTCCTAATAAGTTTGAGAAACATTTCAACAAGTACTAAACCATGCCTAAATATCTTCGTAGTGCTTGTTTTTTTTTTTTTTTCGTGGGTTTTTCCATCAGGTGTACTGCTGCTATTTCATCTGGATGTGCTCTACACCTTGTTATATCAACACAGGTCCCTTATGTTTAATACTGATGAGCACAGATTTGTCTCCATTCGGTTTGAGATTTTTCTGTTACAGGCATACAGTAACATTCTCAGTCTCTTGATGTCTCCCAGCTTGGTTTCACAACAAACCACTGTGTAATTAATGATGTGTACAACATCTTCCAGAACTTCAAAAATCTGTGCATGGCTTCTTGTAACAGTTAAGAAACAGCAAATTGCTTTCTAAGGGATGTGTAGCTTTCCACTGACATATTAAATGTACACAGTTTTGAACCGCCTGGATCAAGTTTGAGCTACGAGAAGCTCTTGTGAGAACTTGGCAGTACAGACACATCCTTTTCTGCATTTCAGGTGCTTAATTCTCCCTTAGAATTGTTCTGTCTACATCTTTTGGATCTGTGCCAATTCTAATTTTCTCTGGTTTATCTACTGTCATCATACTATTCACCCACAGAGTTGGCTGTGTTTAACTTTCTATCACTACCAATTGGTATATAAAGTTTAATTCATTTTAAGTTCTCTGCCTTAATGTAATTCTTCTTGGTGTACGTAGGAAAGGTAAAATCTCTGAATTTAACATAATGCTATCTTGACTCAGAACGCAGCCAAGACTAGTGAATCAGTCAGAAAAACTTCAATGTCAGTATTTTTCTCTAACAGCTTATGTTTGTTTATATTGGACATTTCTGTGGTTCTGTATAATGTATTACTATTTATGTTATTTCTAGATTGCACTGCATTGTTTTGTAACTGCCCTGTTCAAATGTGAGTTCTGTGAATTAGGATCATGCAAATTATCTGTGCTGCAAACATGTGAATAATACTCTTCATGACTGCAAATGTCTGTCTTCCCAAACATGCAAATTGTACTCTGCATGAATGTATGCCTGTTTGTTTTCATGAACATGTGAAAGTTTGCCTTTACTGACTGCACACTGCTCCCTGGCACATTGAGACCATGGCCAGTATTTATAGTCAGTCACATAAATGCATTAAGGAGCTTGGGAGCATACGTGAGCAGGCGCAGCTGATCCATGATTCACAGATGCCATTTACACCAATTTACGATGTTCTTAAATGCAATTATGCAAATGAACAGATAATGAGATGAAAGTATGGAGTGACATGAATGTTTATATGCTAATTAAAACAATTTTATTCCATTTGCAATTCATAGTCAATTTTTCCCACTTTCCCACACTTGTTGCAGATGCACTATAAAAAGGGAAACATCACCAAATCAGTCAGAGTTGTAGTTGATGAAAATGTTATCTCTTGCAATGAGCTTTGCTATTGCCTGGTCAGAGCTGCTTGTCTTGGCTAAGCCAAAACCTCTTGCACCCAGCAGCACTCACCAGCCAAAAAGGCAAAAATATAAGCAAAGTACAACTCATTATACCTGTGATAATCAAGAAATCCTTGATAGGTTTAGAGTAGACAGGTCCATTATAATTGTCTTAGTCGGCATGTTTGACCCCACTACAGTCAGTCTAGCAATGCGTGGACTTCCTCATCCTGTGGACACCAAAGTATGTATAGCCCTTACTATACTTGCTATGGTAACCCTCCAGAGACAAACTGGGGACATGCCGGGGATCTCACAGGTATCTGCCTTGAGGATACTGAAGCAGTTCCTGGATGTTTTCTTGGCACAAGTGGATCTGTACATCTATTTCCCAGTGTCACCTCAGGACCAAACCATGACTATGTATGCCTTTTATGAGCTGGCACATTTTCATGACGTACTCGGTGTGATAGATTGCACCCATGTTGCAGTTATGGTCCCTTCTGGTCCACAGGGTGAGTGGTACCACAATATGAAGCCCTACCATTCCATCAATTTCCAGGCAATGTGAAATGCATGGGGGTGCATCACCAACATATTGTCCATCATCACAGAACTGCACACAAGTCCCATATCTGGCACACTAGCTCACTTTACTACCTCTTCCTATATGGTAAGATGCCTAGTGGTCATCTTGTTGGTAAAGTGATTTTTTTACTAGCTAATTATTCATCTTAGCCATAATTGCTGTATATTAATCTTTATTTTCCTGATTTGTCTTCCCACCCCACCTCTTTCTCTCTTTTTTTTTCTTTAACAGGTGATGCCAGATATCCACTGGAGCCATGGCTCCTGACTCCAGTGAGAAATCCTTCTGGAGCTGCGGAGGAGAAATATAACACATTCCTGTCCCAGACCCGTATTGTCATTGAGAGGGTGTTTGGTGACTATAGAGCCATTTCAGGTGGCTGGATGAGTCTGGGAATGCCCTTCAGTATGGCCCAGCTACTGCTTGTAGAATGTTCACTGCCTGTTGTACTCTGCATAATATGATCATCTCTGGTCAGATGGTGAAGTGACTCATGGTGTCAGTGCAGCTCCCAATTCTAGTCCCACTTTGACTAATGATAACAAGTTGGCAACAGTAGCAAAGGACCCTAAATGACAGGCTCGTGCGCATCATGAGGCTGCACAGATTAAGAGGTAACATCTTCTCCAGAACAATGTACCAGACCATTCAGGTTAGTGTTTTCTTTTTTTGTAAAAAACACAAACTATAACTAATGCATGCAGTGATACCTGTGGGCTATGCTGTATGGTACACTGTCTTCTGCAACTGTTCATGTGACATTCTCTCTCAACTTGAAATAGTTTTTGTATTACTACCTGTTTGCCTGAGTGCTCATTGATTACTGTTCAGTGATGCTGAGAGGCATCAAATCAATAAATAAACAATTGCACCTACTGTATTTAATAACTTTTGGTTTAATTATTTATTCACTATGCAGTGGAAAATGGTACTGGTAACAGTGACAAATTCAGTTACATATGCCATTTTTGTGTAATGAATTTTGTTACACTGCACATCAGATTTCTTGTTTACTGTCATTCAAAATAATTATGACCAGAAATAGTCATTATTTGTGCAATGATGAGGGTGTAATGGCAGCAGTTATGTGTATATAGCAGGATGATTATTTCAATGTGTTATTTCTTTATGAGGTATTAGACCTGGAAATGTTTGCCTTTTAGTAAGAATTCCTTTATAAAGTTTTTCTTACTTTTTGATGTGTGTGGTATCCTAACACATTTGCCACCTATCTCAGCAATTGGTAAGTCAGTATGCTGTAGCTCAACCTTCTGGCATAATTTCTGGCCAATTTATACATTTAATATGCAAATTAGACTAATTTATATGCATGTCTATGAATCATAGTATTATGCAAATGTGTTACGAATTACATTGGCATATTTCAGGTTTTAATCGATTGTGAACACATGCCCTACAGTATCTGAAAGAGATGTGGATGGGCTGCAGACGTTTACAATCTATGCTGCACTCTGCTGCAATGCCAAGCTGTTCACAGAAATGATCTGCTTGCCCTAAACTAGCCAAAATAAGAATATACTTGTAAAATTCAAAATGGAGTCATCTGAATGTGAGTTTGAAAGCAATGTGAAGTTTAAAACCTACCCATCCAACTCTGTATGTCACATCCTAGCAAGTTATATATATCATAAAGTCTAAAAATTCTTCAAAGTCTTGGTTGTACTTTCTTTTCTGTGTTTTGGTTTTGACTATGGTGGAGGATTTATCGCATCCTGACTTTCAGGACACACCCTTGGTGCTTAGAGAGGAGTTGGATGAAGCACCGGTAACCAGGAAAGAATTTAATCAGGTCCTGGTATTACTTTCGCAGCTTAATAAAACTTTGGCAGCTTCAAATAATGGGAATGGTATTTCTTTACCCTGTAATCAGCAACAAGTTACAGATAATGGGTCGGATGGTGTGCAAAGAAAGGAGCCGAAGGGCACGGTAGCACTGTCTTATATACCAGCAGCGGAGCGACAGCATCTGCGCTCACAAAACAACAATTCCATAAGCAATACTGACAATTTACCAACTGTATCCAACGGAAATTTTAACTTCAAGGCTTGGACAGAGAATCAATAATTTTTTAAACAAGGTGCTGTAACCTCACACTTGGAAGAATTGGAAAATGATTTTGAAATTTTTTCCAATAAGTTATATGTATACAAAAACTCTCAATTAGAGATTAATTATCTTAAAGAATGCATTAAAGTGCAGAGAGTACCAAAAGGATTGTGTTTCTTTAAATTTCCGAATAACACAACATTGGTCTCGACCCTGCATGCGCAATTAATTGGTTGAGTTATTTAACAAAGCTGGACTTGAAATGTTACAACTGATGGTTGATGACTATCAGAGTAAGGCTAATGCTATGCTAACTGAACTAACAACTCTAAATGATTGTATTATCAAGCATGACAAGTTTATTTGTTTTAAAAAAAGATACGATGACACGTTTTCTGAAGTTGATTCACATTGTTTAAAAGTACTGGACAGGAAGGCAAGAAAGCTAGATAGGGATTTGTACGAGTACAGGGAAGGGTTAGCTTATCCTGCACCAGGGAGATTTAAGCATTCTGCTTATGATAAAGATACATTAAGAAATGCACAGGAGAATAGTATGCAAGCTAACACACCAAATCTAGAACCCCTTAGAAGAAGTGAACGATTGGCCCAGAAAGGCAACTCTAATCAACAACAGGTTTTTCAATTCCCCCAGGGCAGACCGGGGGGGAGAATCAATCAGTATCAGCAGCAGAATTGGGGGAGGACTCGCAGATAGATCCACTTCCCTTGGTCACATGTTTAGGTTACGATTCAGAATTAGAGAAAGAGAACAAAAATTTCACGGTTACAACTAGGAACAATTTCACTATTTATAATTTTACAGATTTAGAATTAACTGTTGATTTTTTTGATTTATTTACTAAGGGTTTGCATTTTGTCCCTTTAAGACCAGCATATTTACCGAAGTTGCTCATAGAGCTCAAACTTTTTATTTGTAACTTAAACTTAGTCTTATTTTTTAAGGGACAGGGAACAACTAATGATGCACTATCCAGAAGCAGCACATTCAATCCCCCTACACACTCAACCCTTAAAATATTTGAGGACTTAGTTAAAAAAGTTTGGAGAGAAAAGGGATTGGTAAGTACACTGATCAGCAGTACAATTTTAAGCCACAGTTGCAATTAATAATAGATAAAATAAAAAAAGAAAAAAATCGAGTAATGAAACTGGACAAGGGGGGTGGCATAGTTTTAATGTATAATTTTGACTATGAAAACTATATACATGATCTTTTGCAGGACACTAATATTTATGAATTAATATCATTGAATGAGTTAAATATTGCACTGTCAAACATAAAATATCTTCTTTATGACCACCTTATGCAAGGTGCAATTGATGAAAAAAGTTTTAACTATTTAATGGTACCTAAGCCTAAAACCCCTGTCCTATTTGGAATTCCAAAGGTACATAAGGGACTTGAACTCTTAAAATTTAGACCCATTGTGGTTGGAGCAGGTGGCATCACGGAGCCACTAAGTAAATTTGTTGACTTCCACTTAAAGGAATTTGTTTCTATCCTTGAATTTGTGTGCAAAGACTCATGGGAATTCCTAGCAAGTATCCCGGTGGAGCTTAACATCTCAGACATTTTTTTGGTAACTATAGACATTGTTGAACTTTTTCCCAGCGTACCACATGTTACAGGGATTGAATGGTTTAGTGAAATATTAGTCACAAAGTCAAGGCTAGGGAATGATTTAATTAATCTAATTGTAGAATTCATGAGTCTTATTCTACGGAATAATTTTATTTACTTCAATGGGGATTTTTTTAGGCAAATAAGTGGTGTAGCCATGGGGGCTCCGAGTGCCATGGCTTATGCTAACATTGTGCTACATAAATGGGAAAAACAGTACATTCATTCTACTAAATGGAAGCAATTTATAATTTATTATAAAAGATATCTTGATGATATTTGCATTTTGTGGCAGGGTTCGAAAGAAAATTTTCTGGAATTTTTTGATTACATAAATGAATCTACAAGTTTTCTTTCTTTTACACACGAAATCAGTGACAATTCACTACATTATTTAGATGTAGCTTTGATCAAGGATTTGAATACAAACTGGTTTCAATCAAAAATTCACAGAAAAAGCACATATTCAAATGCTTTTTTGCATTTTGATAGCGGTCACCCATTGTATACAAAGAAAGGGATTATCAAAGGTCAACTAATTCGGGCCTCGAGAATGTGTAGTTCTACAGAGTTGTTTTTTCAGGAAGTTGATTTTTTAAGAACATCATTTATGGAAAGAGGGTATCCCTTGCTGTTTTTTCAAAAAATATTAACGGAAGTCTTAGAGAAAAGAGACAGTTGCTACCCCCCATTGTTAGGTGCAGGTTTATTGACGACTTTACACACCAACTGTCTTGAATGCCACACATCTAAGAACTTCACATACACATATACTAAAGATTCTCATTTAATAGAAAACACTATAAAGACCTTTTGGCCAATTGTCACTATGCATGAGGACATTAGCTGTCTTCTTCCCAATACTATAAAATTTACAAGAAAAAGGGATACAAATTTAAAAGGTATCTTTGAACAAACTTCATACTCTATGTTAACGCAACCCGCAAACAGGTTCTTTAAGAGCATAGGTACGCATAGCTGTGGGAGATGCCATCAATGTTCCTACATTTTGCAGGAAGAACAGGTATTTATACCTTCAAGAAAACTTACCATAAAAGCCTCTGGTTATTTTTCATGTACATCAACAGGTTTGGTTTATTTGGGTGTATGTCAAACCTGTCAAGCTTTTTACGTGGGCAAAACTGAGAGAGCATTAAAACGCAGAATTTATGAACATCTATATGATGTGGAAAAGAAAAAAGATACCAATGCGTTTTTTAAACACTCTCTCAGTTGCCCACGTATGTTGTTAAAGTTCTTTGTTTTAGAAAAAGTGTCGCAGGACCTAAGGGGTGGCGACTGGGAAACCAGACTGGCAAGTAGAGAGCTCATTTGGCAGTTGAAGTTAGATGCCACTAAGCATCCAGGGTTAAATGAAAGTGTCAGTTTGTCTAGTATTTTAAAAACTAAGAGAAATATTCTGTAATTAATTTTTCATAAAGTTGTTTTTACATAACTGTAAAGTAGCATTCATCATTAAATTTTTAATTTTTTTAGTTAATGATAACATTTTAAATATTGTTAATTAAATATATATTTTTCATAGCACTAATGTGAGCCATTTAGTCTATTACGCATTAGTAATATTATAGCTTAGTAAAAGGCTTTTCTATTTGTAAACAAAGCCTAGCACACATTAATAGACGTAATTGATGTTATTTAGCACTAAAATATTTATTTACTACAAAATTTCTTATTTGTAAGGCAAATATAGTTTAACATGGATTAACAAATATTAATTTAATTTATTATTTACAATGTCAAATAATTCAGAATTCATTCTGCTGCAACTAACTGTTTTTTTCTGTTAAAAGCAAGCTTGTTATCTGTGGGGGTTGTCAGTATACTACTGCAGCTTTTAGCAGTTAATTGACTCTGCATGTGATTTTATTAAATTAAGCTTTGAAATTTATTTTATCTACCTAATTAGTAATTTAATTGTTTTAGTTCAAACTATTTAAGCACACAGCATGTTTGTTGAGATTTGTACTTGAAAAAGCCTGGTAAGACCGGGCGAAAGCGCTTGTATGGATTTTGTGTTATGCACCTTTTCTGTTTGTGAACATTAAACTATTTTAATTGGATTACAGTATTTTGCCTTGATTTTGCCTTGATTTTCCAACAAGGAAGAGGTACTTTTTCTCCAGAATAACAGTTAGAGTCTGCCAGTTACATTTTGTTTGCTCTGAATGTACAGTGTTTGAGAATCCTCCGTTTCTACAGTTCTTGGTTGTACTTTCTTTTCTATATATCATAAAGTCTAAAAAATGTTTCAGATTACTGTTGACATTTCCTTCTTTCTCCACCACCTTTATAAAAAAAAAAGGGAAAAGAATATGATGTCCCACTTCACCGCATGACACATACTGCTGTTACAGTAAGAGAAAAAATAATTTTATCAATAACCATTACTGCTAACAGTTATTAATAGATACACTTAGAAATAATCAATTACTCCATTACTAATAGAAAAGACAGGTAACTGTTTCCCTTTAAGAATATACAGTATGTGACAAAGCAGTTTAGGTTGCACCAAACCTACCAATATTATCAATAGCTGGCCTATTGATCATGCTAGCAAAAAGGTGTTTGGTCAAGTTGATGTCACACCCAATAGGGGGTGTCTCTAACCCTGCTTAATACAGCCTTCACTTTATTTTTCCTCATTCTGGTTTGGCTCTTTGAATGATGGCAATGTGTGAAGGCACAAGGCCGCACTCCTGTCTGGTCTGAGAAAGAGACCTTAGTAATGCTCTACTTTTTGCATGACTAATACCTGGAGAAGATCCAGGCATGCACTAGTCATAATATGAGGAAGAAATTCCATATCTGGCAGTAGTTGGGTGACTACCTGCCAACCCTGGCAGGTATAACCCACTCCATTCAGTGGTGCCATCACAGGTATGATGATTTCAGAAGCAATAAATAGAAATGTCTGTAAAAAAGTTTAAAAATAATAATCTGTATAGGTAAATCTGTAAATCTTTTAGAAATGTTCAAACATCAGTAATGCTGCCTGAATGTAATACAGTTCTGAAATAAAAGTTGCAGTTACAGGTGCAAAGAATTGTTTACCATTTCAGGGGAAAAAGTTGTAAAAGATAAATATTACATGAAGATACATACCTAACTATAAGTTAAAACAACTGCTTAACTTAATTGTTTGTTCATAAGTAGTTGTAGCTGCATGCACAACATGGCTGAAATGATACTCATTATACCCTAGTTAGAATGAATGTTGGAGAGGAGTGGAGGTTACTTTGCTAAAAGAATATGAAGCACAGAAGTTTTCAAATGACATGCTGTTTTACTTCACTTACTTAGTATACATCAGAAACAGTCCTGCAGATTAGGAAATAATCTTGAATTGTTACATTTCAGCCTTTGCAATTCAGCTATTCCACAGAGCGTTACATGCATTTTTCAAACAAAAAACAAGACTCATTACATATTTCTCTACTATTCTCCATAATTCAATAGAATATTAGATAATCCCCTGGATTCATGAACCTTGCGCCAGGCGCACGCATGGCGTAGGCGCCACAACGCCAGATATGGCCGCCGAGCGATTCAGGTACGATCCAATTCCACGTGCACTACCGGCGTGCGCCTGAGTTACGCCACCTCCGGCGTAGGTATGTTAAATACCCCATGTGCAGTGTTGCACCATGCAAATGAAGGCATATAGCCATCCACGAAGTGGCGCAGGCATAGCATAAGGGCACGGCAATGTAAACCAAAAAAAACGGTTTACATATATCCAAACATGACATAGGAGTAACGGAAGGCTGTCAACTTCAGGTATCATACCGTTGCAATATGCCAATGGCGAAAGACACCGAGAATGTCAAAAGAAAACATGCACAAAATGTAAATAATGACATAAATGGTATGTCCGCAGAAACCACAGCAGAACCCCAGGACATGTCCGCGGAAGGTGCAAAACAATGAGATAATATGACAATGTTATAAAAGAGCAGTATAATACACATCAGCTTCACAGCCACAATACACCATAGTATGCATGGAAAGCCCCAACCACGGCGCAAGGGTTGCCAAGGAGTGGCGGCAGTGTTCGGCGCCGTAACTATGTATTAGTAGTCAATGCCATGCAAATGAGGCAGATAATAGTGAATCGCAAAACCCCCGCCGGCGTAAGGCTGCACCAAACGGCGCAGCGGTAATACACCGAGGAGTGGCCCAGAGGGAATACATGTCAACCGCAGAGGGGTGTGCCACTGTAGGAGGAAGCACATTGGAGCCCAGCAAACATGGGCTGTACAATGCACATCACAGCAGCAGGACCGGCGTGTGGGGAAATAGTTGCGCTGAGAGCACACAATGCGCGCAGAGATGCATGTGCACGAGGATGACTACGTTCCCCTAACCCAGTCATGTGACGGCCGCCCCGTCAACAACAACGGATACAGGAAGGTGATGCGGAGAATATGAGGAAATGCGGAAGCAGTGTAATTGGAGTCGTAATGAGCAATCAACACCAATCAACCCACGAAGGGCAATTGGCGGTAGCTGTTAACTCTGCTTGCAGAAACCCGCAAAACAGGATAGGGGAGGCATATGAATGCAAAGAAAGTAGGGGATGTAGCAGAATTGCAAAGAGTGAAGAACCGATACAGCACAGCCAAGTAGAGAGGTAGCCTAACAGCGGCAGACAAAATGCATGATATGCCATGTCCCAGAAACGACACATGACAGGGCTCTGCAGGATGCAATCCAGGAAATAGTAGGTGCAATGTGCAGAAACAGTAAGGTAAGGTCTAAAGCTAAACCAATGCAGGCAAGTGTAATGTAACACCAAAGGCAACAGCGTTGCAGTGTCAACGGTAAAACACGGAAGATAATCCACAGATACGGCTGCACAGACACACCCAATGACATCACCGGGTGTACAGCACAACAGTATAAAGTGTGAATGCACACAACACACAGCGCGTATTCCCAAATGCCGCACTTTAGGTGTAAACACATGGGGAACTTTTAAAATGTATATGTTGGGTGCCGCCGTGGCCGTGATACATCAGCATGTGTCAGAGACAGACGGAGTTGCGGAGGAGGGTGCCGACAACTACCTTAGGCCTCAGAGGAGAAGGAGAGTGTTCAGACCAAGGGTAACCTACCAGGGGCTTCAAGACCTGGAGATGGTAGAGCGTTACAGGGTGGACAGGGACACGTTACAGCAAATAGAGGAGCTGTGCCGGCCACGCCTGAGAACAAGAAACAACAGAGGGGAGCCCATCCCAGTGGACACAAAGGTATGTGTAAGCTTGCGAATACTGGCTACAGGTACCTTTCAAAGGCCAACCGGGGATATAATGGGCATCTCACAGGCATCAGCATCCAGGGTACTACACCAGTTTCTGGATGCCATGTTACAACATGCCCATGAGTACATATACTTCCCCAGATCTCAGGAGGAGCTGGCTAGCAATATGCGCCACTTCCACCGTGTGGCACAATACCCGGAGGTACTGGGTGCGATAGACTGTACGCACATACAAATCAAGTCACCACCTGGGGAGCAGGGTAGACGCTACATAAACCGCAAGGGATTCCCCTCCATCAATTGCCAGGTCATGTGCAATGCGCAGGGCATTATCATGGATGTGTGTGCTGGCAGCCCTGGAAGCTACCACGACTCCCATATCTGGCATGCCTCACAGCTGTATTAGGTATTCGCCAGGGGGGACATCACACAAGGCCACCTTGTGGGGAATGCTGGCTATGCACTGGAGCCGTGGATGATGACACCCATCAGAAATGCACACACACACACATGCAAGAACGCCATAATGAGGCACACGCACAAACCAGAATAATCATAGAGCGTGTGTTTGGGATGCTGAAATCACGGTTCAGGTGCTTGGATACATCCAGTGGAGCCCTGCAGTACTCTCCAGGCACATGTGCCCACATATTCATAGTATGTGCCATGCTACATAATATGATCCTGTGGAAACAGCTGCTGCAGGGACATAATGGTGAAGGGCCACAAAGCCCACCACAACTGCCAAGGCAAGCACAGGCACAGAGGGTTCAGCGCCATGAACACACTGTGCCAGCCCCAGTAGGCAGACGGAGGCGTACCCAATATGCCTATGCCCTGGCAAAGAGGGAACGTATAGCACATACTCTGACAGCGTAGGCCCCATGGACTGACACCTCCCTACCTGCACACACAGTGAAATGGACGGCACACAAACATGGCCGCCCGTAATGTGTACCGTATGGGTGGTCCCATGTGTGACTCCAACATAGGTAGCACCCAAACACTGCACACCCAACAGCCAGCGGAGCATGGAACGCCAACACCTTAACCGTACGCGGGTCCTACAGCAGACGGCGCCGCTGTATGCTGCCACGTTCGCCGCAAGGTGTATATATATGTACATATGTGCATACACAGATATGGAGATAGATATCATTGCACACATAGAAATATATGTACACATACACATATATAAAGTACAACAGGTAAGACAGGGAATCAGAGGGATGCAAGGTGACAGAGAAGTAAGACACGATATCTGTACATAGTAAACATAGTGAACGACAACCTGAGTATCCAGGAGGGTTGACAGAACAGGGAACGCCACCCATGGAAAGGTCAACCTACCTAAATGCATAATCGCGAGTCGGGATGATCGCCAGGCCACGGTACAGTAACAGTACATGTGCGGGTAATATTATTAGGATATGAGGGCGGAGGTAGACACCGCCGCCGGTGATGTGGGCAATGCAGGTACTGTGTGCAACCGTCCCTGTGACAGCGGCAGTATGTGTATGTGTGCGGTGAGGGTGTCGTGTGTTCCGCTGTGCGAGTGTAATGTGTGTGCCACTGTAAAATGTCTATGTAGGTGACATGTGACAGGCGGAGTGGAATAACATGTGTAGGCATACAGTATAGGAACCACAGGCGTATGTACAGCAGTACCCCCAAAGTAGTACTGAGAGCCCCTCCCTGGCTAGGCGCGTGGCGACGTAAAACGATGCAAAGCGAAAATGTCCCAGAATGTACCACAGGACTATAGCCAACATGAAATGCAAAGGACGTATGTACAAACCATGACCGTACGTATGACACCGATATGTTAATTGCAAAACGATACATCGGCAACGTTACACAGCAATAGTCATGTACCGCGGAAATACGCATGTGCTACCCCGGCACCGATCGTGGCTACGTATCGGCCCGTAAACACCGCTGTGTGTTCTACGAGTGTCAAACAAGCAATCGCCACCCGAATAGGTGGCAACCGGTAGCATACAGGCCGTCCCAAGTACAGGACCACAATGACTGTAAATATCCGGGACAAAATGCCAAGGGATAATCGGCACGTATGAACAACCGCAGATATACTACCGATGTGATGGAGGAATACATGCAGGAATCACACATGCAGGCGATACCGACACCAGACGACATCAACACAACCTACACTCCCAGAACAACAGACAGGTAACTTGCAGCTCCCCAGGCAGGGATGGAGCACACACACAAGCATACCGTGTATGTAGAAATGCAAGGCCCACAACCTGTACCCGTCACCCACAACCGCCGATATACCCCATTGCACATATCAAAGGGATACAAGCTGCAATAGCAGCACAAACATACAGGCAGTCAATGACAGTGGCATAACCGCAACATCTCACGTGGGAAACACTATCAGCAGCGGATGCATACCTGCATCCATTGTTTAAAGGAATACAAGAGCTATGTTACACATCCGAATGCAAAACACCATCGACAGACGCCGCCAGGACAGGGACACCCACATGTCGAACATAATACCATACCCAACACACACAATCCACGGCTAACACCACTGCGAAATGTACCTGACACCACACATAGCGGCTGCAGTTACACATAACATAACACAATGCAGACCATCTCCACGAAGGTAGTGCAAATAACCAACGCCCAGGCGAGGAATGAACCATGCCCTAGTTACGATGCGTACTGTATGAATGGAGTAGATGCACAGGTGATATGCGCACAAGTACACACCGAGGAACAGCTATTGGTGTGATGAACCCACATGTCGCAGGTGACGATGGATATAAGGAAGACTCCTAGGATATTCAAACTGTATGCTCATACCGAACCACAAATAAAAAACGGATCGAGTGAGAGACAACGCTATAGCGAGACTCGCAACGGAAAACGGAAGGAAACACAGGAAAGGTATGTAGAACCCACGAGATGTACTGGTGTGTAACGCATGATGTGTATGACGAAGCTGCACTGTATGTGAACGGTGTTTGTAAGTAAGGATACCTGTCCATAAAGCAGAGAGTGGTGAAAGGTGGTTATGTAGTGCTATCCCGCTGAGCATACCAACGACTGTGGACACCGTGTGCACAGCAGTGGGACATCATGTACACAGCTGGGATAACCCAAGGGCTGCCACAGGGGGGCAAAACACAGAACAATGCCACCACCCATGCCGATGCTGGCAGTGGATGTCCAACAAGGAAGTGCCACAGCAGGGGATAGGACATGTATGTATACTGTCACAGCACACATGTGTATGGGCATATACCGTCGATGTCATACGTAATGTGCGCACGATGTGCACGTATGCCTCGCAGTAGGGGTTACTATGTCAAGTATGTGTAATGTAAAGCTGTCATGGTGGATATGACAGACATCATACACAGTATCACAGGCATAGCATGCATAATGGAGCTATGGCCTAGTGTTATGTACACTAACAGGATATGTATGGCCTGTACATATGGGACAGAGTAGTAGCAGAATAGCCACCCGAAATGGAAGGAACACCAAGTAAACATGTCCAAATGATCTGTAGCAGGTGCAATGTGTGCAACAATGAAGTCCGGCAGGTCCATGTGTAAACACATGTGCAGTGTACACAGTAGTGTCACCTCCCCATGGTAGTGTCCACTGAACAGCAGAGGTGGATGTCAACTGCATGTCTACACAGTACTGCTGCTGTGGTGGTACCATGACTAGGTGTCACCCTATCAGCAAGGGAGCTATCACATGACCAGTGCCACAGTGTGTCCCTGTGGGATGTGCACAGGACCTACGTTCCACAGCATGGTGTGTGTTGTGTCTGCGGAAGTAACACAGAAACCCAGGCCATGCAATGTGGCATGTGTGCACATATGCAGGAGTGCTTCATTCACCCCGCCCACTGCAATTGCCATGTATGAGTACTACATGCATCACTAATGTGGAGGACATGGCCCATGTCAGAGTAGATAACACCCCTTTTTTTGGGGAAA
>NC_056731.1:434672637-434729541 GCF_019279795.1 Protopterus annectens | reverse complement strand
TGAAAGTTGTTTTTCGAATTCGACTCTCAGCCCTTCCCTGTGTGTGTGTGTGTTTCCAGCTGCCTCTGCAGATGTACATGCTTTTAGATGCTTCGCAACACATACCTTGGCTATTGCCAGCTATTCTCTTACGGGTGATGTCACCCGCCTAGAAGTATGCCTCTGACAGCGTTGTGCTCAGTAATCTCAGTAGCGCATTCTGTAAATGCTTCATGCTGTAGTGAGTTCATGTAGGTAGGCGTAGGTTCGACTCTCAGCCCTTCCCTGTGTGTGTGTGTTTCCAGCTGCCTCTGCAGATGTACATGCTTTTAGACGCTTTGCAACACATACCTTGGCTATTGCCAGCTATTCTCTTATGGGTGATGTCATCCGCCTAGAAGTATGCCCCTGACAGTGTTGTGCTCAGTAATCTCGGTAGCGCGTTCTGTAAATGCTTCATGCTGTAGTGAGTTCATGTAGGTAGGCATAGGTTCGACTCTTGGCCCTTCCCTGTGTGTGTGTGTGTGTGTGTGTGTTTCCAGCTGCCTTTGCAGATGAACATGCTTTTAGATGCTTCGCAACACATACCTTGGCTATCAGCGGCCATTCCTTTACGGATGTTGTCACCCACCTGTACATGTGCCACTGACGGTGGTGTGTTCGGTGGTCTACGTAGCGCATTCCATACCTGTGTCATACTTTTGTGCGGTTGGGTATGTGGGGGTGTGGTCAATCACCATGCCTGCCACATGTGTGTGTGTCCATGCTCCCAGCTGCATGGGTTCACAGGATATGGCTTTGAGGTTTCCGCAGAACACTCATATCCTGCCGCCATCCCTGTGTTTGTGGATGGTGAGACGCAGCTCGTGTATTGCTTGTGTGCCTGCTGTGGTTGGCGACCTCCGTAGCGTGTTCTCCACGTGCACCCTGCTATGGTGTGGTGGGGTGGTGCTGTGTACATTACACTCACGGGCCTGCCACATGTGTCCGTCTGTATCTCTGTCATTGTATATCTACGTACCTATGTTGTGCCCGTAGTGCTGCTCTTGCATGGACAGCTGTCTTTCCCATGTATTGCATATTTGCACGGCTGACACATAGAACTGTGGTACGTTGCATATCCACTAATTGTCCATGCACCGTCCATATTCCAGAACACCCTAAAGACATCTGCTGGATATCGTGGCAGACAGCTATCCTTGCTGTCCTGACACTGTACCCGTACACGCCATACACCTTGTGTGTACTTGCCTATTTATGGTGTGTGTATGTCTACCTGTGCTGTATGCATGGCCGTGTGTGTCCCGCTATAGCCATCTGTGCAGGTGTCGCCACTATGGGTAATCCTTGTGGACCGCTGTTTCATGTGCACGTCTGCACATACCTGCAGACCGCATTACCCTCCCACGGCAGCGCCTTAGATCGACTGCTGCCCTAGGCTGTAGGCCTCCATGGCACCCACCACCGCAACACATGGTGCCCCATCTTGGTATACCTACGACACACCTACTAGACAGGTGGCCCTACTAGTGCGGCGCCCTGGGCAGCCGCAGGATTGGCGTATGCCTACGGCCGGCTATGAGCACATCACAAGGCATACGTCTACATTCGGTGTTTTACGACGTCTAGGTTATAATACCAGAGGGGGGACCTCATCAGCTATGCTATAGAATGCGGATTTAGATGGATTAGTAGGTGGAGGGTTGGCCACACACCAGGGCTGACCGACGGAACACTGATGAGGCCTCTTTTGAGAAGCAGGTGGATCAAACCCCCGTAACAGGAATGTAGTTTAGGTACAGATGTAGAGTTAACACACATTTGTCCACTCTTTTAGTTAGTTCTGTACCGCTGTATTACAGTGATATGCTATGCATATCTTCCATATACATTGTTAGATCTTTGATTGATGAGTATTCGGCATAGTACAATATCATATAATACATGTGTTAATAGGATGCTTTCTGAGATGTTAACATATGTGTGTGTGGTTAACATTGCGTCTGTGCTTTCTATGCTGTGGTTACATGTTCATCGTTTGCATAGAAAGTAACAAATGGAAGTGTAAGGGGGGATATTTAAAGCCTGGATGCTTCTATGTTATGTGTAAGTCTCACGGAGCCTACGGGTGAAAGCACTTACATGTCTATGAAGTAACCTCTGTATACCATATGTGACCTGTCGTGGACAAAATGTCTATGTTGACTGTTTCATCTACCTATGTGTGACTTGGTTTGTGTGCCATAAGGTGCCAGCGGGTCTTTGATGTTGATTAGGTGTATTCCATGGTCAATTGACATTAATCCTATTAATTCACTGAAGGATGTTCTTCATTGGTGGGAACGCCATAGTTTGACCAGCGTATGGCTTTCCTAGCTGACGTTGATATTGTGCCATTGGTATGTGTTCCACAGGTCACCCATTTGTTCCGCTGTATGGAAGCGTGTGATCCCCATTTTGGTGCTGGCAGATTGAGTGCTGTGTACGCCGGTATTCGCACAGCGGTCTGGCTATGTATGGGGAGTGTCTACTGTAGTCCCTATCTGTATTTCCTGTGTTATGCCTCACTGCAGCTGTGTGGTTCCACCAGGTTTGCAGTTATGGGTGCCATCTTGGTCCTACGCTTGTCCATCCCTAGCGATTGCCTACTGGACACTGGTATGGAGCAGTACACATTTCACACCTGCATTTAGCATTAGCCGGTAGATGCTTTGCACAATCAGTGGGGAGTAAGGCACGTGCTACTCCCACATCCCTCCCACGGTGCGGGACAATGTATTATCTGCCAAACAACACCGAGCCCCGTTTCTGCATACCCAGGATCCCATGGCTGCAACCCTCGATGGTACCCATTATACATTCTTCATGTGTGCGGGACTGAGATGTGGACGCACATCTATGGACACGGCCATATGGGTAATTCTGCTCATATGTTCTGCATTTCATGGACACCTGTCATCAACCTTAAACACGCTGGTGGTGCATATGTCTAACTGTGCCGTAGTCATGGCTGTTACGCCTTCAGCGTCGCTTCCTCCATCACGTTTATATTGCATAGGGTTATATTTTTGGGTCCTACAATGGACACCAATGTGCATATGTAAAGTGTAGAACCTGTTGGACTGTGTCCATCTGGCCAGTGGGTTTGACTGCTGCTGTATGTTCCCCATTCGCGGGTGTGTGTTTGACTACACATATTATGTAGTGCTATGACATCCAGGTCTTTCAAACCTGAAACCGAATGGTGTACATCCAAAGATGCAGGTTAGCAACTGCTTTACATAATCCTCAGAAGTCACAATACAAAATATCCGCCACTGTATTGTCAAAATAACACCACCATGACATGTGGATCCTATTAATTCATTGAAGGATGTTCTTTATATGTGGGTACGCCATAGCTTGACCACCCTATATCCTTCCTAGTTGACGTTGTTGGTGTGCCATTAGTATGTGTTCCGCAGATCGCCCATTTGTTCCGCAGTATGGAAGCGAGTGAACCCCATTTTCTTGCTGGCAGATTGAGTGCTGTCTACGCCGGTATTTGCATGCCGGTCTGGCTTTGTATGGGGGGTGTGTACTGTGGTCCCTATCTGTATTTTCTGTGTTATGCCTTACTGCAGCTGTGGAATTACACCGGGTTTGCAGTTATGGGTGACCATCTTGGTCGTACGTTTGTCCGTCCATGGGAATTGCCTACTGGACACTGGTATAGGGCTGTACACATTTCACAGCTGCATTTAGCATTCTCCGGTGGATGATTTGCATTATTAGTGCGGAGTGACGCATATGCCATACCCACATCCCTCACACGGGGCGGGACAACGGATCATCTGCCAATCCACACCGAGACCCATTTCTGCATACCCACGATCCCATGTCTGCAACCCTCGACGGTACCCATTGTACATCCTTCATGTGTGCGGGAATGGGATGTGGACGCACGTCTATGGACTCGGCAACCTGGGGAGTCCTATTCATATGTCCTGCATTTCATGGACACTTGTCATCAACCTTGAACATGCTGGTGGTGCACATATCTAGTTGTGCCGTAGTCACGGCTGTCAGTTCTTCTGGGTCTCTCGATCGCAGCCGGTTCGCATTGCGTACGGATAAATTTTTGGGTCCTACAATGGACACCAATGTGCATATGTAAAGTGTAGAACTTATTGGACTGTGTCCATCTGGCCAGTGGGTTTGACTGCTGCTGTATGTTCAGCAATCACGGATGTCTGTTTGAGTACCCATATTATGTAGTGCTACGTAAAACGGGTTTTCCGCCACTGAACCCAAATGGTGTAATTCCAATGATGCAGGCTAACAATTGCTTTAACTAATCCGCAGATATCCCATTGGGACATTCCCGCCTCTGTATTGTCATATTAACATGACCAACACATGTAGATCCTATTAATTCATTGAAGGATGTTCTTTATATGTGAGTACGCCATAGCTTAACCATCCTATAACCTTCCTAGTTGACGTTGTTGGTGTGCCATTAGTATGTGTTCCGCAGGTCGCCCATTTGTTCCGCGGTATGGAAGCGAGTGATCCCCATTCTCTTGCTGGCAGATTGAGTGCTGTGTACGCCGGGATTCGCACGGCGGTATGACTTTGTATGTGGAGTCTCTACTGTAGTCCCTATCTGTATTCCCTGTGTTTTGCCTTACTACAGCTGTGTGATTCCACCAGGTTTGCAGTTATGGGTGCCATCTTGGCCATACGTTTGTCCATCCATGGGAACTGCCTAATGGACACTGGTATAGGGCTGTACACATTTCACAGCTGCATTTAGCATTCTCCGGTGGATGATTTGCATTATTAGTGCGGAGTAACGCATATGCCATACCCACATCCCTCACACGGGGCGGGACAACGGATCATCTGCCAATCAACTCCGAGACCCATTTCTGCATACCCACGATCCCATGGCTGCAACCCTCGACAGTACCCATTGCACATCCTCCATGTGTGCGGGAATGGGATGTGGACGCACATCTATGGACTCGACAATCTGGGGATTTCTGTGCATATGTCCTGCATTTCATGGACAGTTGTCATCAACCTTGAACACGCTGGTGGTGCATATATGTAGCTGTGCCGTAGTCACGGCTGTCACTTCATCTGGGTCTCGATCGCAGCTGGTTGACATTGCGTACGGATAAATTTTTGGGTCCTACAATGGACACCAATGTGCATATGTAAAGTGTAGAACTTATTGGACTGTGTCCATCTGGCCAGTGGGTTTGACTGCTGCTGTATGTTCAGCAATCACGGATGTGTGTTTGACTACCCATATTATGTTGTGCTACGAAACCCATGTTTTACTACGATTAACCCAAATGGTGTTAATGTAATGCTGCAGGTTGGCAACTGCTTTAAGTAATCCTCAGAAGGCCCAGTAGGACATATACACCACTGTATTGTCAATATAACACAGCCAGAACATGTAGACCCTATTAATTCATTGAAGGATGTTCTTTATAAGCGGAACGCCAGTGTTTAAACATCCTATGACCTTCCTAGTTGACGTTGTTGGTGTGCCATTGGTATGTGTTCCACTGGTCGCCCATTTGTTCTGCAGTATGGCAGCGAGTAATCCCCATGTTGTTGCTGGCAGATTGAGTGCTGTGTATGCCGGTATTCGCACGGCGGTCTGGATTTCTATGGGGAGTGTCTACTGTAGTTGCCATCTGCATTTCCTGTGTTATGCCTTACTGCAGCTGTGTAATTCCACCGGGCTTGCAGGTATGGGTGCCATCCTGGTCGTAGGCTTGTCCATCCATGGGGATTGCCTACTGGACACTGTTATGGCCTGTACACATTCCACACCTGCATTTAGCATTATCCGGTGGATGCTTTGCATTATTAGTGGGGAGTAGGTCATGTGCTACACCCACATCACTCCCACGGGGTGGGACAACGGATTATCTGCCAAACAACACCGAGCCCCATTTCTGCATACCCAAGATCCCATGGCTGCAACCCTCGACAGTACCCATTACACATCCTTCATGTGTGCGGGACTGGGATGTGGACGCACATGTATGGACATGTCGATCTGGGGATTTCTGTTCATATGTCCTGCATTTCATGGACACCTGTCATCAACCTTAAACACGCTGGTGGTGCATATGTCTAACTGTGCCGTAGTCATGGCTATCGCATCATCTGGTGGATGGAAACGGCTGGATGGAATTCTGTTAGGAGAAATTTTTGGGTCCTACAATGGACACCAATGTGCATATGTAAAGTTAGATGTTGCTGGACTGTGTCCAACTGGCCAGTGGTTTTGACTGCTGCTGTATGTTCCCCAATCGCGGATGTCTGTTTGACTACCCATTCTACGTGGTGCTACGTAAACCAGGTGTTTTAGAACTGTGAACAAATGGTGTACATCCACAGATGCAGGTTAGCAACTGCTTTAGATAAACCTCAGACGTCCCAATAGGGAATATCCGTCACTGTCTTTTCAACATAACACCACCAGAACATGTTGATCCCCTATGTATTCATTGAAGCATGTTTTCTTTATAGGTGGGAACGCCATAGTTTACATATCCTAGTTGACGTTGTTGGTATGCCATTAGTATGTGTTCCACAGGTCGCCCATCTGTTCCGCAGTATGGTAGCGAGTGCTCCCCATTTTGTTGCTGGCAGATTGAGTGCTGTGTATGGCGGTGTTACGCGGCGGTCCAACTTTGTATGGGGAATGTCAACTGTAGTCCCTATGTGTATTTCCTGTGTTATGCCTTACTACGGCTGTGTAATTCCACCGGGTTTGCAGTTATGGGTGCCATCTTAGTCGTACGCTTGTCCATCCATGAGAATTGCTTACTGGACACTGGTATAGGGCTGTACACATTTCACACCTGCATTTAGCATTCTCCGGCGGATGCTTTGCATTATTAGTGGGGAGTAAGGCAGGTGCTATGCCCACATCCCTCCCACGGGGCGGGACAACGGATTATCTGCCAAACGACACCGAGCCCTGTTTCTACAAACCCAGGATCCCTTGGCTGCAACACTCGACAGTACCCATTACACATCCTTCATGTGTGCGGGACTGGGATGTGGACGCTCTTCTATGGACTCGGAACTCTGGGGATTTCTGTGCATATGTGCTGCATTTCATGGACAGTTGTCATCAACATTGAACACGCTTGTGGTGCATATGTCTAGCTGTGCCGTGGTCACGACTGTCGCTTCTCCTGGTTGGATGATGAAGGCTGGCAGGTATTCCGTACGGGACAATTTTTGGGTCCTACAATGGACACCAATGTGCATATGTAAAGTGTAGAGCTTGTCGGACTGTGTCCATGTGGCCAGTGGTTTTGACTGCTGCTGTGTGTTCACCAATCGCGGATGTCTGCTTGACTACCCATAGTGTGTAGTGCTACGGAAACCATGTTTTCCAAAAACGGAACCAAATGGTGTACATCCAATGATGCAGGTTAACAACTGCTTTAATTAATCCCCAGAGGTCCCAGTAGGGAAGTATCGCCACTTTATTGTCGGAATGACACCACCATACCAGGTAAATCACGAGCACTTTGGCCCGGTCTTACCGGCCATTTGCAAGTGTAATTAGCAGACACGTGTCAATACATGTATAATAATACATATTGTAATACCGACATTAATCTATGTTATTTGGACAATGGCTTCTGCTATTGACATACGTTGCTGTGGGTGTTGCCAGTTACCATACACATGGCTTTCTCAAAGGCCAAATTCACAATTCTGAACACTACTGTGGTCTCTTTTAAGGACCCTGAGCCAGTGGTCAACAGTACTCAAGCCACTGCATCACTTACATATGCCTTCTACCGGTACCTACAGGACTGTATGGATCAGGCATTCCCTTACCCAACTGTGGTTCATTGTACCAATGCCAAGCATCCAGTGTGGTGTACCCCAGCCATACACAAGCTGTACAACGAGAGGAGGTGGCTACTACAAGGCAGAGCAGACACCTTGTGAGGTATGACACCCTTGCTCATTATATGTGAAGAGCTACAGGCTGTCATGACATAGTCCGGGGCAGGTTCCACAGATATATCTCCAAGGATTCGGCAGACAATCATACAGCCTTCATTTGCTATGCTGGACACCTGGGAGGTAACTCACACATATGCTCTGACTGGGTTCACAATGATGTGGAGTTTACTGAACATACACACATTGCCAACATACGGGCTGGCAGGTTTGGTGAAGACATCTCCACCCCCCCCCCACATTGAGAGATGTCTGTACCAGCGGTTTGTGGTCCCCGAATGTTCTGTAATGCATGGGTGGGACATGCTCTCTCCAGGGTAGTGAACACAGCATCCATGGGACCAGCTGGTGTCCCGACTGTGTACTCCGCGATCTCATTGAGGAATTAGACCCACAGTTTGGACAGCTGTTTATTCTTAGCCTCACCTCGGGTAATGTACCCAAGTTGTGTCACACGGCGACTGTAGTCCCACTTCACAGGGCCAGTGCCTCCACTGACCCTGGTTATTACTGTCCCATTACCATGAGAAGACTCATCTGCAAAGACATGGGGAGGGATCATACTGCGGCCCGTAGATGACGACATAGGGGACCTGCATACTTTGCATCCAACCCAGTTTGGCTTGGTCGGGGCGGTTCATGCGTTTAAATCCTGGTTGACATTTTAGGGACAGTCACCGAGGCCATTGATGGGGGTCTTGCAGTCCATACAGCCTACCTCGACCTGGCAAAGGCCTTCAACACAATACCCCCCTCGGGTATCATTGATAAACCCATCGGCTTGGATGTGGACACGTACATCGCAGGATGGGTTGCAAACACGACCCACGCGGTCATAGTTGCTGGCAGCATGTCGGATTTACTGCCTGTCACAGGCGGTGTCCCACGGGGCTCTGCCCTGGGTCCACTCTTTTTCTACATCTACATTTCCACAGTACAAGCACACACAGGGGTGTTATGGCTGACATTGTTTGTAGATGACTGCGAACTGGGTGCCATAGTGGGACGGACATCTGACACAGATATCCTTCAAAGGGGCCTCCCAGATATGGATATCTGCTGTCAGGGACATGGCCTACAGCTAAATGCCAGGTAATGCATAGTCATACCCATCGTGAAGAACGAGGTCACCCCTGTCCGGCATATGGGTGGCAGTCCACTGAGCACGGGGTAAGTACCAGGGATCTGGGGACCCAGGTTGTCGGTCACCATTCGTTCGACACACACGTTGCTATCGTGGTTCGGTAGAACTTCTACATTGCCCACATGATCGTGCAGGGATTCACATCTAGATCAGGGTAGGTCATCGTCTCCTTGTACTCATTACATGTTACACCTATGATTGAGTACATTGCCCCATTCGGAGGGTATCTGACCCGACACCTACAGCAGCTGGGAAGGCCCCATAGGTTAATCGTCAGACAGATGCAGGGTGTCAGGGATTTGTGTTATGCTGCCCCACTGTTAGGACTCCTGCTCCATTCAGTCACATACCTCTTGTTCGGTGTTGACCTGTGCCTGACATACGAGGCCAGGTCGACCCATATTTGATGACTATGCTTCACCTACTGGATCTACTTCCCTCGGAACCACAAGGGCAGGTGACGTGAACCTTGACACGGTCATTAATAGGATGTGTTGGAGTGACACATACGTCACCCAGACACTCACTATGCTGTGGATCTACATCACAGTACATGTGGGGCAGAGAACCTTGCTAGCCTTGTTCGAGGGGGATCTTGTCCGTTGGATGGGGGATTGCAGATATACCCCAGGGATTACATCATTGTCACTGCTTGACAGAGGTACAGCAATATAATAGGCATTTTATCTCCGGACCGGAGGGTTGGCAAAGGAATCCCAGCTATGGCCTAGGGTTATGGCTGCCCTTGGGTAGATAGCCTACTCTGTACCTATGGACCTATGAACCTATGTTCATAGTTTGTCCCATTCACACTTGTCTATCCCCTATCCTCTTTCTCATGTGTATATTTCTGTGGCACGTGATTGACCTCTGTATTACCTGCAGGTATGCTGTCTACAGTGCACATACGTCACGGTTGATTACAGTGTATCTGTGTCCCTACCTCTGTGATACTGAGGACTACCACACATCCTTCACAGCATTACATGCATATGTCCATTCTATTATTCTTTGGCCTACGGGGGGGTGTTAAGGCAACGGTTACACGTGTCCCTGTTTGTGCGCGCGTCATGGTGGTCTTTGACCAGCCTCTGTTGCGGTCGTGGGATAGACGGTAGTGTTGGTGTGTGTTTGGCATGTGTTTTCACTGCCGGTACATCTGTGGGAGGTGGGGTTGGCACATGTTCCTCTTTGCAGGGGGCCCCATCCTGGACTTTTGTGTCATGCATCTACACTTGGCACGTGCCATATGTCCTGTGCTATTCCCACAGTCGTGTATGACTTCATGCATTACTACTGCGTGTTACTGGCTGTTTGTATGTGGTACACATGGCTATTATGGTGGTTGGCTTGGCCTATTCCCATGCTATGACATACACATCCATCCGGGCATATGCATGTTATTCCGTCCTTTGCGTTGGCCGTGGGTGTTTGGCCGTCTGTTGTGTTTGACATGTCTGCATAGCTAATCATCGGTACGGTGGTTGAACATACCACCTTGTCCAGATGTGTATGGTTATGTGCACTGTGGCGTGTGCACGCCTATGGGGTTTCGACAGGTCCATACCACATGTGGGATGTACACATTCTGCCGACACATTCACATGCAGCCATTTGGATATCTGTACCTGAGGTGGGTTGTTAACATGTGGGGTACATATTTGCCCGTGTGGCACTGCCTGAGACAATACTTCATACCACATTTCAGGTATGCCCATTGTGTGTAGGTGTGTAGCTGCGCAAGGCTGCTAGCTGGGTTGGGTGCATGGTCGTACATGGGTGCGGGATACATGCTATGCTGGGGCTATTGTGTATTACATTTGCATGCATGAGTTCTGCTTCTGGATATTACGCTTAGACATACGCCGTTCTATGTGTATGCGACGAGCACGTTGCTGGGTGTGGTGCATGTTGCTATGCACATGTTTGCCTGTGTTTAGGGTATCTTGTTTCCTTCTTGTTGTTATATCAACACGGCTACCCGGCTGTGTACTCTCACTACTGCTGGTGACCATGCCCATGTCGCTACTTCTATGTCGGTGCGGCGCGCTGACATGCTGCGGTACACCTTCACTGGGTATGCCCACTGACAGTGCATTGCGGGACGGACACGGTATTATGCGTATCCTTTGTTCCTTGGACGGGTACACTTAGGGCTTCGTGGGTTGATGTTTAGTTCTCCGTTTTGTTGGGATGGGTACTATGTTGCATAGTCTGCGTACGTTTCATTCTCCACGGGCCCTGGCTGGTGCGGTTACTATTACGGGCAGCCTGTGGAAGTCAGCACTTTAGGTTGCTCATCGCCTGCCGGCTTGGCCACGCCTCCGGACGCATCCTACTTGGCTCGCTCACGTGCCCTACGCACGTGTCTGTGGTTGCGGCGCGCACTCATTACTATGCATATGGCGCTGCTACGCCGACTATTCACTGCACCGCCGGCGCAAGCCTTACACCAGCCTTGCGCCGAGCTTCATGAATCCCGGGGAATGTGTTGTAAAAATACACGTGCATATAACAGTTAAAATGCAAAAGAAAAAGAGAAATATAAAATGCTTACAGATCATATAAAACACTGCCTCCTATAATTCCACAGCTCTGTTGAAGTATTTGACCAACTACTTAACAGTTACCCTATGCTGCTACTTTTGTGTAAAAAAAAAGTGTTTTTTTTATTGCTGTTCTACAAACTATACTGATGTATTCTATCATTGTTAACCTTTTCTTATCATATTTACTTTGTATTCCTATGAGATAATCTGTAATGTATATGTGCAATGTGTACTACATATTTGTAT
The DNA here is from genome assembly GCF_019279795.1 of Protopterus annectens. Taxonomy (NCBI): domain Eukaryota; kingdom Metazoa; phylum Chordata; order Ceratodontiformes; family Protopteridae; genus Protopterus; species Protopterus annectens. The sequence continues at coordinate 434,717,625 of NC_056731.1, read as the reverse complement.
TTTTCTGGAGCTTTTCTCTCCAGGACTCCATTGAAAATGGGCTCCTTGTGGCCCAATTGGACTATCCTGGCAAACTGCAAATAAATAAATAAATAAATAATGTGTGGAATAAATTCAAATACAGATAAACAAGATTTATCTTTTGTCTTTTACTTACAGCTGAGGAAGAGATACAGTACAATAGCCAACAACAGAAGAGACAAGCTCAACATCTGGTTGAGTCTTCTGTTAAGTATAACAGGTGTCCAAAAGATATTTATTACTTAACTGCACATAGTACAAATTATTGTACAGAATTCAGGGTAGCAGGAACAGTAATAAAGCAATGTTTCAAAAACTAATTTCAGTAGTACTCCTGTAGACTTGTTGCTAAAATTTCACTGCTCAAAGAAATGCAACTAAAGACTTCACTGATAAATGTGTTATACTCTGATTTGTTACTTTGATTAACTGCAATACTTAATGATTTCTTCATTTTTGAATTGTTGTCTGGGTACTGTAAACTCTGCTTGTTAAATACATAATTCAAGCACAAAACCCGTCAGAAAGACAAAAACCCTTGTCATTTCAATTCTTTTACATTCTTCCCAGGTACATAAACAATCACTCCCCACAAATGTTAGCATGAGCACTTCTGATACACAAGTTTATGTTAATAAAGATACTTTTCTATAGTGTTTTATTGTGTTGTTACATTATATTAAAACAGTATTGTATGAATTCATTGTGCTTTTTCTCTTTTGTCTCTCCCAACCTTTTTTTCTTATTTTGCTTATGTGTTTCTTTCTCCTTTGTTGTTTGGATCCTTTCCCATTCTTTTTTTTTCTTTTATACAGGTTCAAATCCCTGAGGAGCAGACTAGGCATATACCTCAAAGGCTAGGGACAGCTCACCCTCTGCCCATCTGGGGATGTCCTCATATGGTTGGAGTTGAGGTGCTGGTCCTGCAGGCACTCCAGCATGCGGCAGCCTGACAAGCCTTACAGAAAGGGGGCTTCAGAGTTTGTTTGAAGATGTACTGATAGAGGTACTGAACAGGAGAATTCATACAGTCAAAGCCTCTCTCCAGCATGTAGAAGACACACTCTCCCAGTTGGTGCTGACCACTGCACCAACTCAAGACCCTACCTCCTCAGCATCAGGGTCCTCCACTGCTACACCATCTAGCAGTGGCCATATTTGAGGCTCTGTATAGTGTGATTACAGCTGGCACTTACTCAGCCCTATTTACCTACCATTTCTCCATCTCTCTTTTCCCTATTTCTCAACCACACTACCCTCTTATAAAAAAAAAAAAATTGAAAAAAAACGGGAGTCTATCCCTCGACAAAATCATGCTGACCAGCCTCTCCTGCCCCCTCCAGCTCAAACCCTTTTTGATGTTTCCTTCTGTTTACCTCTTTGTCTCCACATGTATCAATCTGTCCTTTTACCCCCTTTCTATTCTTTAAGGAAACCATCAAAGTATCCACAAAAGGATACTCATGTGTGAAAAAGTGATAAACCCTTTCCTTTAAAAAACAACTCTTAGCTACTACATAATCTGCATCTTTTCTACAATTATTTCAGCATCACTGCACTATGGTTGCCCACAATATGCCACAGCATATACCACTTATGATTGCATTAAATAATTCACACTTATGAAAATATGAACTTTATACCTTTCATATTTTTATGAAAAGTGGGTGTGATTATACAGATTGCTTCACTTTTCCATATTCATTGTATCTGCATTTTGCTGACCTTATTTACATAGCCATGTAGCCTCACTGTCCGCACATGACTGCTACTCACCTGCAAAGACCTGGACGATGAATGCCAGCCTATATCTTTGTAATATATACTAGGTTATTTTAAGTTATTGTAATAACATAATTTGTAGTAAAAGGCAGTGAACTTTATTTTGTAAACAGAGCATAGCTATCATTTTTACCCTTTTGTGATAGCATTCAGCCTAACTAAATCTGAAAGAAAGCTCTTGAGACTTTCTTTGGTCTTTGCACATCTCTGAATTCATTTTCATTTAGGATATTGTAGTCAGTACTACTATCAAGTTTAATAGTAACACTTTTACCATTGATACACATTTTCTCATTCTAGTGACTTCCTTTCCTGCAACATTTCTGTACTTCTGGCCTTTCTGAAGAGACTCTGCTCAGTCTGCACCTCTGTTACATTCAAAAACAATTTTCTCTCTCCTTCTGAATTAGTACTGTTTGTGCTTCTATTTACATCGAAATATTTTTCTGCCCATTATCTTTCCTATTTTTTGATTTCTACATTTTTTTGAAATAATTCAACAAGCCACACTTTCTGCAGTCTGTATTTAACAGAAGATAAACCCTTGCCTCATGCATGTAACCACATCTCTACACCTTGAGTAACATGGCATAAGTTCCTTGGATTCAGTTTCGACTACACCACAAAGACATGCATTTCTTTTATGCCTTTTACATGCTTGACCTTTACATTGTTTTACATTATTATTTTAGCTCCATTTCCTCTGCAAGCTCTCTCATATGAATACTTGGCAGTTTGTTTGCTGTGCACTCATTCACTGCCTTATCAAGTGTTAAATCTATCTCACTTAGAATCTGACTTTTCATTTTTTTTAACTTTACATTGTAGGTAGTTCTGACTTTTAAGACTGAATTATGCAGTTTGAGAGGTCTGCTTCTCTGTGATATAGACAATTCTGTTTCTGATAATGAAATCATATTAACAAAGTCACAATCTTTATTGATATATTTCAACTCTGTTTTATATATTCAAAAGAATTCTGTGGCCCTTGATTTTTGATAAAAAATGACCATATTACAGATACCTTTTGGAGTCACTGTACTGCTTAAATCTTTTATTACTTGTAAATCAATTTTGTTGTCTTTTAGTGAGAATAAATATAATAAATATCTTATCTGCATTGTCTCCAGTTAAAATGAACAAAGGTGGCCACTTTTGCAGGGTTTTTTTGTGCAATAGCAAAAGCAAAACAGAAAATGTCAGACCTCTTCAACCACTGTGTTTGATTTTCTGCCACATTCCTAGAAAAACAATGAATTTTGGAAATTTTTGGATTTAAGAATCAGATGGCTGCAAAGATTAAATAAATTATGTTGTTTTTAAGTATAGCACAGCAGTGTGGGTTAGCATGAATTCTACTTGAACTTCTAATATTTTGATGCTAGATATCAATGTCAAATGATAGACATCTTGTATAGTCTGGAATGAGGTTTTAATTGTGTTTTATCATTAATTTGTTCTGGCATTACTTGTACAAATATCATCATAAATCACTGCTGGTTTTATTTTTTGAATTTCACCTTCTGTTCTTGTGTAATTCTCAAATCTCTTTGTTTTCCATTTTGTCTCATTCTGAATATGGTGCTATGGTTGGCAGTTCTTTCCCTTGAATCTTTTCACTTGTAGATACTGTACACAAAGTAATAAACGTTCAAGTGACTCCTCCTCCCTGAAATACATCTGAGAATGAAACAATATTTGTTTAGAGTATTTCTGTACTAACACTAATATGTATTACAATAAAGATATACAAGAGAGTCACATGGGTGCATCTATACAGTTTATTTATATGGCAAAGAACTGCATGATGGGGAATGATCACTGACATCCTGCATGCACTTAGCATTATGGGTACTTAGTAATTTAAAGAGATACTAGATCTAAACATACAAACATACATACATCACAATATCATAACAGTATATATTGAAAATAATAGCATACCATTCAGATGTATGTGATGTAGACTTAAGAGACACCTAATGTGGTAGATTCACAGTGCCATCCCTAGTACTACACAACCTGTATGGAATTTTAGAATATCCTTTTTATGTTTATCAGCACAGGGTTATTCCATTGTGAACCATGCATACCTATGTGAAATTCATCAGGCTAAATTACTTATGAATAGCAATATGTGCAGTTGGAATAGTGTAGCAGGAGCAAAGTAACTATCATCTGTAATATGCAAAATTGTCCAAATGTTCACTAATTATAGCGTGTATCCATGACCACCCATAACAGGTTGCAAATTTGACAATACATTGTTTACAATATATTCCTTAGACAGGTTATAGCTTTATTGAATTACATTTGTTAAAGGTCAGTCATCTTATGCATGGAATGTCATCTTTTGTAGTATGATACAAAATGAAACCAAGGCAAAGTTCTTCTATGTAGAGATGGGTGGGTGTTGCACCTCTGTATATGGGTTGCAGACATATTACTCCTACTGCTCTTGTTATGAGGAAAGTTCTTCCATGATGATATGTACCTTGTTTATAGAAAGACTGACATGAGGTAAAATCTCAAATTGTACTGAAACACATGAGTAGGTGTGATGATAGGTTCACAGATTCATAGATTGGTACTAGGCTAACTGCCCTTTTGGGCCATTTTAAGCCTAGCCAGTTACCCCATGTGAAAATCAAATCCTGCACCTTGTATCTGTAAGGTAAATACCTTAACCATTATACCAGCCTCCCACCCTGTGAAGTATTGCCATCTGTGCCAAGGAGAATGGGGCAGTGCATGTGTGTCATGTGCCAGCATGGCTGGCTGGAGTTTTGTAAATAATTTTGTATCATTTGCCTATCACACTGACTTGTACAGTTGCTTGTGTTATAAATGTATCAACAGTGTTATTATAACTGATTAAATATTTATGTTTAAACAAAGACGTCTGGAAGAGAAGAGTAGAAGTTTTTGAAATTGTTCTATACCTTTCAGATAATGCAGCAGACCTTAGCAAAGCTCTGAGTGTATATTGTGCCAGACCCAGGTGATCAAATGTGATGTCATTGTATAACTGGCACTGAGAGGATGGAACTCACACATCAGTTTGTTTTGTTTTGTTTTCTTTGGAACCTGATATAAAAGATCTATTACAGTTAGTTCAGTTCAGTTTGGTTTAGAAGCTCATCACCTTGCATTGTGGAACTAAGCATTTCAGCATCTTGTCTTGCCTTGCTGAACTAATTAAGTTAGCTAGGGAGCAGTGTGTCTTTAGACAGTCAGGAAATATAGTGAGATTAGTTAAGTATTGTTTTTCTGCAGCTATGGGAATCTGTCCAAATGTGTTATTTTATTTCTCCCGTGATATGAAACTCTGGTGTTTATTGCACTTAGATATTTAGTATTCTCATGTTTTCTATTGTATTATTTATTATTAAACATTTTTATACCTTTCATTGTGGCTGAGCTTTTAGATAATGCTTTTAACATCTTGAGAGTACTTGTGCTTATGTTAGTGAAATCTTCACTACTCCAAAAAAGCCTTGCTGCTTTGGTTACACTCTGCCATTTATATTAATATTGTTTTATTCAGTATAATTGTATACCATTGTAAGAGCCATAGAGTGGCTGACTGGTGGCAATGTGGTTACCTTATAGTCTGGGCTGAGGGAGCACAGCTAGTAAATCTGTGCCAGCCTTTTCCAGGTGTGTGTGTGTGTGTGTGTGTGTGTGTGTGTGTGTGTGTGTGTGTGTGTGTGTGTGTGTGTGTCAGCTACTTGAAATCTGGGACACAGTGTTCCAAAGTGAGTCTTGTTTGGAATCTGGAGAGATGGAGAGTCCAGTCCCAGGTCTGGATTTTGTTCCCTCTGTGCCATTGGTGGAAACTGTGCTTGATGCAAAGAGCTGTATCTGAAAAAATACTGTGTAAATCTATTCCTGTTTTTAGTGTTTCTCACCAGTGTCAGTGGTGAGGACTGAGGGTCCTTGATCACTGGCCCAGGTTAGGGAGGCCGTCACACTAGGATTCACAGAAAGAAGTACATTTGATGAACTTCAGTAACACCAGACACAGCGGCTGGAATGATGGAAGAAACAGGTATAACACTAATCTCTTTCTGCCTTCAATAAGTGAACAATTACCCCTTTATATATACCCCATTTAAGGTAGACTATTGCATTTTGCCATTGAAACATGTTTCATAAATTTAGCTACTAGAGGGACTATAAGCTAAATGACCCTTGCTATCTTTGTATTAAATGTGCCACAGATTCTTCTGTGACTAATATCATTGCTGTATACTTCTAGAATTGTCATTTGGTAGGTGTTAAAAAGTCAGGCAAGATTTGCATCCATAACTATTGTACTGATATTGTTTTAGTGGGACAGCCAGTGTTGTGTGTGATTACTGTTGTGTTGAAACATAGCATTGGGCACTTTAGTGTATGTCACTTCTCAAAAAATAATCTGGTGCTTACAATGTTTTAAATCTAACAGTAAAAGACAATAAAGTCATCCAGCTGTCTATATTTCTGGTGAAGACTTTCTCTGAATGAGATCCAATTGTCAAGCCTACATTTGTCATTGCAGAGTAAATGGAGATTTATTATGGCTCTGGTCATCCTATTTTCCTCATCCAAGAAAGACTGGTGCTTCATGACTGGCCCCGAGTATAAGCTGGCCACTGGTCAAGAAAATGCAGGAAGTGAAAGTTTATTGAGTATATATGAATCAAATTGCATACTGCTCACACTGGCCTTTAAGTTTGATCTATTTTCCCTAAGGGAGTCTGATCCTAAAATCTGTTTGGTGATTTCAACATAGTTTATTGAACAGATGAGAGCTTGTTTGCTGGAAAGTTGATCATTCATTAAACCATACTCTGCACTGCTGAATCAGTTTTAATCTGTGCTTTTATTTAAACATTTAGAAAAAGCCACCTCCTTGATACTGCATTATTTGTCATCTATACATTGCATGAACTGAAATAGATCTGATGTCTCTAATATTCTATATATGACACTCATACATTGACAAATGTGACAAGCATTAGTTGAAATAATTAATATTCTTTCACAGATAACCAAGGATGGCAATGTTCAGACACTTGTATCCCTGCATTGCACATTTCAATCATCTTGGAAGGACTTGGCATTCTACAAGGATTTAAGTTTCGTAAAAGTTATGGTTTTGTGATTTTTTTATGTGTTCTCTCTGATAGTGTTAACAGTTAATTTGTAGCACATTTGAGATAAGAAAATGTCAGTCTACAGAAATATATAATTTTGGAAAAGAAAGAAAAAAGTAACTGATACCAAAAAGTCTGTCCAGCTGTGATCTGGCATTAAAAGAAATGCTGAGTACCTAGAAATGAAGTAAAAACATATTCAACATTAGTTCTTGTTTCTTGTGCTACAGCCAGGCAATGTGAAGAAGTGGGTTTCTAAACGTTTTGATTAGCAGCCAGCTTGCTGCTGGCAATGCTCAGGTTCTTCAGTTCTGGCTCATGCATTTTTTATGTTATTGACTATCAGCAGCTGTGTACATAAATCTTTGTCAATGTTAATTTCTGCAGATGCTGCTGCTTTACTGCCCATAGTACCTCAGTTACACAATCTAACCCCATGATGTATAATTCAGTCCATCTTAATATCACATATCCAGAATAATTCACAAATTATACTGTGTATTTCCAACTTCAATATGAAGTGGCTTCAAAAATATATTATTAGGCTGATAAATCATGGTGGCATTTTGGTTTTCTAAATCAGCAGTAAATCATAACAGAACAGAAAGAGCAAATCCAGTTCTATCAATCTCACTGCAGGATGATTTAATTATCCATTTCTATTTACAGTAAAAATAATCTGCACCATTTTTTTGCTTTGAAATACATTGGCTAAAATCATTACATTTCTTAACAACTGTTTACGTGTCTTCACCATAAAACGTTTCACACTACTACACATACTTAACACATTGGATTAGTACATATTTCCTAAGGCTATTGCTTATTTTAGAGAAAAAAATATTGCTGTAACTAACACCTGCAGACACTACCCGTGCTCTTACTTTTTAATGCTGTAATTCTGGCTGTTTTATCTATTTTGCTCTGTAATTCAACGTTATACATGGCACACACAATTTTTTTAAGGAACTGTACTGCTTTGGTCTCCCATTACACATTTCTTAGTGCATCTTGACAGCTTGTAGGATTTAGATAAGTGTTAGAAGGCAAGTGTTTTCCAACTATTTTCATCCATCTTATAAATGTGGCTATGTGTATATTTCCAATGTGACTATTTTTTTACAGCTAGAAAATATGTTCGTTTATTGCTTCACTCTCAGGGCATTTAGAACTCTGTAAATCTTGTAATAATAAAAAAAAAAGTTTTTGGGCTCATTTAACTTGCTCAGTTAGGTAAGCTACTAAGTACAAATATTTGGAACTTCATTCTTATTATTTCTTTGCAAGGATCCTCATCCTCCACAACATGCGAGGGTACCCCAGCTTCTATTTTTCTGCACCACTTGGCTTCAATTCGTGTATAAGAAAAGCAATGGCATGTCCCTCTCCTTGCCCTTGAATCTCGTCATCTGCTTTAATGTGGCCACTAACTTCCATACTGCCAGTAAAATTGAAAAATTAAAGGGATTCATTATACTTCTCACCTTTACTCCATCACATCAACAGTACACCTTATGAACACACCATATATCTAGCTTTTATATTGACTTACATCCTGAACTTGCATATATGACTTTTAACATTTACTGAGACTACAGATTTATCTGTCAACATGCTGACTATAAATATTGTGTTCACCTGATAAACTGAAAAGCTTTAGCACAGTATTTCTTTCAAAGGCATCATCACCTATGTCTGCTGAATACCAACACCATTCACTATAGTTATATGAGCCATAGCTCTTTAGAATAAATGCTAGTCTGGTAGCTAACATGGGCTGGCCAGAATCACAAGTCCATCAAAATGATATCAGTAACCATTGCTTTATGATAACTTGGGGCAGGATTCACGAAGCCTCTGTGTAAGAGTTATAACTCATACACGGAGGCTGCAGTTAAACGGAGTGATGTCAGCATGCTCTGCATATTAATGAGAGCATGCTGAATCACACTTAAGGCCAACACGGTCCGTGTAAGACAGTAGGGGGCATGTCCATAGGTCGAGCCCTGTAAGCGGACACGCCCCCAGAAGAGGAAAAGTACCCAAAGTAAACACCCATGACAGAGTCCACGGAAATGTGAATAAACTGAACACAACACATGCCCCCACAGACTATGAACAGAAAACATATAAATAAACATGTTTTATATATTTTTTAAATTGTAAAAATGTTTAACCGTGAGTGTGCTCGTTTGTGCGGGCGTGCCCGTAGCGCAGCTACAGTTAGCAGTCAGTGGGAAAGCATATAACAACTAAATATGCAAAATAAGCCAGAAAGCAATAGTTTAGCGGTAGAGATGTTGGCTGAAGAGCAGGCAGTCATGGTTCGAGCCCCCACAACACCAATTTTTTTTTTTTTTGCAAAATAAGCAGGAAACAAGTCCCTGACAAATATGTACACATAAAACCACAATTTATGTAAAATGTAATGAAATAGCCCATTTATATTGAAGACATGTGAGGTAAAAAAAGAATAAAAAATGCCAGATGTGCTCATAGCTGAGCTACAGTTTAACAGAGTGAGTGCATCTGCCCGTAGATGAGCAGTGGTTTAACTGGTGCAAAATGAGTGCCCGTAGCTGAGCAGTGGTCTAACACGCTAAATCTATGTGCCCCTAACTGAGCTGAGCATAATATGCGTGCCGATAGCCAAATGAGGCTTAAACCAGCGTACCCCGTTTGCGCGGAGCTGCACACTGCACAAACAAGCTAATCGATGGGCAACGTTGAGCAAGCCGTATCAAAACTGCCTTTACACAGACACACCCCTCAGCATGTCTAGACAGTCATGAAAAATAAAAAGCAGTGGCCAGGTTCAAACCCAGAAAACTATACACCATAGTCAAGGTACAGAACCACTAAGCCATGACAGCAGTACCAAGAAATGCAATAATAGCTAATATATAGGAATGAATACAAACTACAGCATGACAATGCAGGTTTATTGAAGTTGATACAATTCCAAAATGGCCAATCACAGATATGTGCGGGAAAAATGGACTATATAAGCCCCATAGGTGGGAATAAACAGCATAAACGATTGTAGAACTGACCTGCAGGCAGAATGACAGGAGTAGGAGAGGGTAGTTGCTTCCAAGCACAGAGGTGGGGTGTTGAGGCATCCAGGTACATGGTCTGGCTCCTAGTCCATAATCATGAGGCCCAACTCATGCAGGGCCAGGTCCTCTGGGGAGCATACAGGGCCGAAGCGTGGGACCGGTTGGCTCATGATCTCACCAGTGCCTCAGGGATTCTAAGGACTGGTGAGCAGGTCCGTCACCACCATGCAGACTTGAAGAGATGCAAGCAGGACCAACTGAACCTTTGGATCCAGGAGGCCCGGCAAACACCCAACGCCCCACTACTGAGTAAGTAACATTTAATTATGTATGTAAGAAATTAAACTAGCTGATATTATGGAGATGTGTATTCCAATATTACTTCATTTATATTACAGCTGCAGGTGTCCGTTCTGCAAACCGTAGAGCCTATGGCGATAGGCTGGTGTGGTTGCGCCACCCGGCAGGTCAGTAATCCACTACCAGTAACCGTAAAGAAATATAAAAGTATGACAGTCAGCAAAAGACTGCAGTGTAGTCAGTAAGGAATAAAATCTGCAAGTAACAGTGTGAAAGTGTCTGCAAGTCATGCTTGATTACAAAAGTGTATTTCAGCTTGTAAGCTAAACCGAAAAATGAAACTGTCTGACATATATTCTGAAATAAAAATGCCCTACCTGTAAGAAAATAGTACACAACCTGCAGCAGGCTGAGAAGTATAGCTACAGAAGATGATGAAATCACATGTGTGAAATATATCCCTGTGGAAATACTGAAACATGACAGAAGTGAGACTGCTAGAAAGGATTGTAATAACTACAGGTAAAACATGTCAATAAAGCTTAGAAGTAAGTACCATCCTGAGTAGTAAAATGAAAGCAAGTGAGAGAGTGTGAGAAAGTGTCATGAATCCAGCAATACAGTAGTAATACCCCCTGAATAAAGTATACTGCAGTCAAGACAGAATGAAATGCATGTGAGATTCAAAACCAAACAGCGAAATCTGTTCAAAGTGTTGCTGCATGTGGAATGTGTATCCCAAAATCTGGATATGTTGCTCTCAGTCTGAAATATGCAGATAGGATGATTGTCTGATATTCCAAACATCCACACTTGTCTACAGCTATATAAAGCAAATGTAGCAAGATGATGTAGCTGAACAAAGCTAGATATGAATGTGTATGAAGAACACTAAAATGTATATTGATGTTGCAGTAACAGTCCTATCACCAAGTTGAAATAGTTATCATATAGGAAACTGTAGTTAGAACAGTAGTGTGTATATAACTGTATCTATTAGAAATGTACAGCATATGTATTGTTATTCGAAGGTGTTAATATTACTTTCTTTACCCCACCCTATAACCACATATAACCCATTCCACGTGAAAATGGTATGTGCAATCACAATTAACACCCCTGGATGTTTGTCCTGTTGGGTCATATATATCTGCATATCTGTTGATGCATCTGCCCTGTTCATACATCCGCACCTGATGGCCTGTTGCCATCAATTAACCCTGCATGTTGTTGGACTGTGTATTTCTGTTCAAATTATGCATGTGTTATGCATGCTGTTCAATGGTGTGAATATCTGGGTGTTTGGTTAATGGGAATACTAATGCATGCTGTTAAAACTAATTGTGAATGGTATTATATGTCACTAACCCAAACTGTCATGACATAATGCAAAACATAGGACGACAGGGAAGGCGGGTTCCAGCGGACCCACCTCTCCCACCTCAGCTGGCGAGTGCACCTGGCACTAGTGCCGAGTCCGGACCCTCCTCCGGTGGCCCTGTGCCACCTGCGGGTGGAAGCGCTGCAGGGGATGGGGCTCGCCCCCCCCCCTCTGCAAGTGTGGCCGGAGGAGAACCACCACTCACCCTCCGTAGCATCCGGACTGTGGTGCATAGGGAGATTCGGGACTCTGTTCTTGAGCCCCTACGCCAGCTCGAGGCATGGGTGGCACAACTAACGGGCATGCCTGTTGCCCTGCCTACACAGCCCCAAGCACAGACCTGTCCTGGGCAGTGAAGGAACAGTGGCAACTGCCTATGGGTGGGGATATCAGTTCCACTGTTGCCATCTGTGGGCTCATGGGCTCTGGATATCCAAACCTCCATCCCCGTCAATTGTGTAACCCCCCCACATGTGTCATACACCGCCCCTGTATGCGTCTTGTTTGTCTTGTCTGTTTACCTACCCAACCTACCTCCCCAGCTGTACCGACTTCCTTCACCTGACATACCACTCTCACCTGAAAAAAAAAAAAGGGCACTCTGTACCCACAAAAATATTACACCCCATACATAGCTGCCCATTCTGCACACATGTCTGGTGGACATGGAACCTATCAATTACAATTGGCTGTACAACAAGTATTATTGTTGTCCTGACACCTCTCTCAGGGGTGGAAGGTTTCAAATGTCACACCAAATTACATACATATGCACAGCTGTTGCTGATGAAGAAATGGGCAGCTATGGACCTTACCTACATCCCTCCTGCACATCCCAAGCTTGTTTCCTTACTGTCTTACCCTCTTTGTGACCCCTTTTTCACCACTTTCCTGTCTCCCCATTTTCTTTTCTTTCAAAGAAAATAGCACGGGTGTGCGACAGAGTAAGCACCATTAAGCGGTTGTAAGCAGGTGTGCTAACCGCCAGTGCGCATGCGTGAGCTCCACTCAAACCAGTGCTAACCCGGTTATAACTGCTTAAAAGTGCTTTAGTCACTTTGATTGACAGGTCCTGTACTCAGTTCAAAAGAAAAATAAAATCCCACTGTCAGTCCCGAACACAGGACCTTGGAAACACTAGTCTGTACGACCTACCACTAAGCCATGACTCTTATACAAAAGCATTGTGCTAAAATAAATATAACATGTAATAGTAGGGATGAATGTAAAGGGAATATAGGATGTGTAGTACACAAAGCATGTCATTTAAAATTACTGTCAAAACTACTGGATTTCCATAACAGTAGTGTGTGAACAGAAACAGCCATGCTAGTTGGCAGCTTGTAGATAATAAGGTCTGTTAAAGTACATAGATATATGTATGCATATGTACATATATATATATATATATATATATATATATATATATATATATATATATATATATATATATATATATATATATATATAAGTATATATCTATATATAGTTGTAGGAGTCAATGTGCATACACACTTGCTACAGGGAACATGAGAGAGGAATGGAGAATTGTGAATATACAACACAGCCTGAAGCATGAGAGAGATACTAACCTTTACACTCACAGAACACTGTCCACAGCATACCAGCATGGTCCCCGCCCTCACAATCTGAAAGGGCAACGCCTATCCCACATACCCTTTTATAGCACTGACCTGAAATCACAGTGAGAACTGCAATCAGTACACAACTGGCTGTATGCAATTAGCAAATGCTGGCTTACAATTGGTGCAGAGGCCATCACATGGACCTATACAGATACCTACAAAAGCATCCAGTGTTAACACTCCCCACATGCAATACATTCATTGCATTGTCTGTAAGCAGACAGAGGGAGAGCGAGAAGTGAGAGATAGAGAGCAAAAAAAAAAATAAAAAATCAGACACTGTGACTCTGTCACCCGAAGCTGTCAGCACTGACAGTAGCAGCAGCAAGCAGAAGCTGTGGTAACGCAACCAGCTGCAACAAACAGAGGTAATGCAAAGTAGTAGGTTAATAGTGTGCATACTGTGAACCCTCCAAAATGTGTCATAGGTCTGTATCCATAGGTATGTCCATGTGATATGTTGTGTGTACGTAGTTCCACCAAAAGGGGATGACCATACATCACATGTCAGTCAGTCATAGGCCATGATCCTGGCAGCATTTGTCTGTGCGTTGGCCCAGCAATGGCTGTAGTGACTGCTTTGAAAGGTCAGCCAGGTTCAAAAGTCAGGATCAGCCCATCCCAAAGGCACACTGGCTGGGAACAAGTGTCTGCAGGTACCCGATGTCACTGCATATGCATCCCATACTGCATAATTCCATAGCTTAGCAGACCAGGCCCGTTATGCATATGATGTGGTAATTCCCAGGGTCAGTCGAGGTGCCCCCTTAGTGGTGTGGGACCACTGTTGCTGTATGCCACTGTCCAGGTACATATCCTGTAGTATGGCCAAGATAAACTATCAGTGTTATATGCGGTGGTATGTCCTCTCGGAGTGCCAGTAGCAAACATCCAGGGGTACCACGAGGTCACAGTGATGCTGTGTGTTCTCCTCTGCTGAGGGTGGCCCTCACCTGGACATGTGAGATGATAGGGAGGTTACATCCAGCTGGGATAAATATTTTAAAGGTGGGGGAGAAGGAGGGGGGATATGTGCACCAAACATGTCTGCAAGATTGTTGCCAATATCCATGTGTTTGGTGAATGTTAAGTAGGTGTGGATTAACACAGAGCATATCTGAGGCATGTGGTCCATATGTGTAACATAACTGAAGAAGGCCTTGTGGTCATCCATAGTTTTTGTGTCCATTTCCCTCCCAGAGTAGGCCGTGGCTGTTGTTATGATGGACGGTAACATAGTACCAGTGCTGACCACAGATGCCTTCCCTTAATGTGAATGTGCTCTGTCTTGCAGTAGCCTCCTGCTATTGTTATACAATCTGCCTCTGTCTGGGGTCCACCGGACAGGAGGCCTAACCTTTGTGCATAGGGTCTGGGTTAGACATGTGTGTGCAAGTTCCATGCAATCCGTGGCATGTCCGTGGTAAGCATTTGCAAAGGGGTCAGCAGTGTGGCTTGTGGCTTCCACTGGCCCAGTGTGCTGCATGGATACCATCTCAGTCCCAGCAAGTGAATAACTGTCTAATCACATACATATCAAAGTAGTCTACTGTGCTGGTGGTGGTGGTGGGATATGTATATTCAGGCTGAGTAACGTCTGTCCACATCACAGTAGTGGACGGTGTCCCACATACAGTACCTTGGGATGAACCCCCAGAGTGAGGTTGTGCATTGCACCTGTCAGCGTGTGCTGACCGATGGGGCATGCTACTATGTTGTGTGGAATGTGGCAGGTATTGTTGCACAGGTGTTGGCTGAGCACTGATATCTGGCCATGTACCTGTGTATCCACCACGACACACACACATGCAACATATGGGAGTAGTAGTATATCACTACACATGAGTATCATGTATAGTATGTGTGCCATATATTGCTGACATGGTCTGCTGATATCCTGTCTGTGTTCTCTTCCAGGGAGATGGCGCGACAGCGTAACCCTGCCTACTCTGTGGCGGAAGATGAGGAGATCCACCAGAGCCTGGTGCGGGAGTATGACATCCTGTTTTCCCGCACCAGTCAGAATCAGCAGGAGAGGGCCGCACTGTGGCAAGACCTTGTCCATAGGGTAAATGATATTGGCACGCATAACAGGACATATGAGCAGGTACGACATCACTGCAGTGATTTAATCCAAAGTGTCCGGCAGCGTGCATCAGATATCCACAGGCAACAGGTCGCCACAGGAGGTGGGGTGGCCACACATCCCCCCCTCACCAGACTGGAGAGGCTACTCCTAAGTGTTGTGGCTCCAGCCCCGGAACACCAACAGCAGTACACCTGCATTATGATGGAGGCTGGTTCCACACAGCAGCACGACATGGAGCGTGCAGGTAATATGCCATATGTACACCTGACTGTTCTGTACACTGTATCATATGCAATATCAATGGCACAGTTGTGCCCACTGACATTAATCTCATCATTTCTGCAGGTCCCTCCAGGGTTACAGCAAGACAGGCCATCCATGCTGGTGAGTGTGTTTAACATAACCTATAATAGTCCTGATAATGCTAGTAACAATAGTGTAACTCAGTAGTGCTCTGTGTGTATACTGTGGGGTGTGTATGTGTGCATGTGTGCAGGTGTGCCTGTGTCCACGTGTGCATCTGTGCATGTGTGCCTGTGTCCACGTGTGCATGTGTGCATGTGTGCCTGTGTCCACGTGTGCATGTGTGCATGTGTGCATGTGTACATGTGACCACGTGTGCATGTGTGCATGTGTGCATGTGCCCATGTGTGCATGTGACCATGTGTGCATGTGTGCATGTGCCCACGTGTGCATGTGTGCATGTGTCCACGTGTGCATGTGTCCACGTGTGCATGTCTGCATGTGTGCATGTGTGCCTGTGTGCATGTGTGCATGTTTGCATGTGTGCCTGTGAGCATGTGTCCATGTGTGCATGTGTGCATGTGTTATAAGTGCATCACTGGTAACAATGTCTGGAGACTGTAAACTGTGTTTCCTGTCTTCATCCCACAGGTTCTGGGACTGCTCTGGTGACCTGCAGCAGGGAACCTGAATCCTGTGCCACGGCTACTGGTAATGATGATATTTGTGTAATGGTACAGGAAGGTGTGTCAGGGTCTGCCATTGGTCAGCCAATTGACAGTACACAGCTGTCAACCCCATCATTGCGCACAGTCATCCTGCCTGTACATCCTTTGTCACCATTGTCCCTAGGTGATGGACAGGATAAAGTGGGCATAGACCAGGGTAATGTGGTACCTGTGGCACATGCGTCCCCACACAGCAACCATGGGCAGGGTCCTCCGATGGTACCACACAGACAGTTGCCCATGGGTTCTCGTGGGAGCATCCGTGGGCGTACTGCCTCTGGCCGACGTGCCCAAAGAGGTCTGTCAACCTCAGCTATGTTTCGGACTGTCATGCAGGCACAGTCACGTATGGAAAGGTACACCAGACAGGGTCTGAGGGAGCTCAGAGCATGTCGCACAGCCATGACAGACAGTATGCGTGACATTGCGGATGCTATCCGTAACTTCACCAATGTCATAGACAGATGTTGTGGGGACATATTACAGCAGTTCCACAACCAGATGTCCATGAGCCAGGGCAATGGTGGGCATTTGCGGTGTCGACGTGGCAGTATGCCGGCAGCAGCTGGCAGTCGGCGCGGACGACAACAGGCTCGCGCACGTCCCCATAGTGCCAGCAGCAGCCCCAGCAATGCTGGGTCTGTGCTGTCATCGGAACGCCCCAGGAGACCATGTGCACGTGGCTCTGGACAGTCCCAACAGGGACTTGTGTCCAGTCAACACACTCCCACTTCTGATGACAGTACCCGGTCTGGCTTTGTACTGGATACAGTCCGTAGCACCCCTGCCAGGCACAGGTACTGTGTCCGTGCACACAGACACTGATCTGTATGGCCTGCCAGGTGCAGTCTGTGGCTGTCCACAAACCCCTGTATATGGCAGCCATGAGGTGGAACTGTGTGTGTGCATACACACATGCGAAATGTTAACACCTAGGGCAACCACATACACGCACACACTGCACCAACACTGCCCCACCCTGTACTGCTGCCCCTCACCAACACACATACACACACATGTCAATTGGTGGTATCAGTGGCTGACTCAGGCATACCTAATCCACACCATGTGCATATAATGACACTGTGCCACCTCCTGCAATCTCCAACAGCATTGTGGGAACAGGTAAACACGTTGCTAATGCACAGGGTGACTACATAGAAGTGTATTAGTAGTATCATGTTGGTAAAAGTACAGTGTGCTGCTATGACTGTGTGTTTATCCCAGCATGCCTGCTGCAGTAACTGTATGAATGTCCTGAATTGTTATCTGCACCCATAGTACATACCAAAGTATAACAGCTGCACATAATTGCATGCCGGTGGTAAGGTTGTCAACAGATAGCCGCATACATGGGTAGCACAGGGGGAAAGCTAACGCAAGTAGTGATATGCAATGGTGGACATGTACAGTAATGGTGTCAAGTTGCCCACAACGACTATGCCATGTGGATGTTCATGCATGTAGATATGTGTGCAGTACCAATGTAATCCAAATCACAAATAAGTATGACATAATATCGGTTCTACCATGGGCATCTGTGCTGCGTATCCCTGGGTACATGTTGATAGTGCCTACATATTTGCATTGTTACTTACTGTTATTGTTACCCCTTCTTTGTTGTATAATGCACTACTTCCAGCCCTGTTTACTGTAGCTTTGTTTGCATGCATGTTCGCTTGGGGTCCCCTGGAACACTGCTTACACCTGCAATGCAGAGTTACAGTGCTTCTGTAGACTTCTCGTGACATCTGCATAGCGTATGATACGTATGTCAACTTTACACATGACAGAACGTCACTGTCTGTCCTGTACGCATGTACGTTGCATGTGACACATTGCACACGTCTTACCTGGCATTTACCCACGTGTGCAGTCATATATGTCAGTGCTAAGAAACAGTAGCGGTACACCCACACATACACACCTTCAGTATGTTGTTCCCCATTGGCCCTATGTGTTGGTACTCACCATGGCAATCACACTACTAGGGTAGCATGTGCAAAGGTAACCTGTAAATCGCCTCTATGGTCCAGTTGTGGTTTATGTGAGTCATGTGTCATTGTCACAGCTGCCACATGTATGCAGTCAGCCATCACCCTTGGCCAGGAACATACAACACATGTGTGGGATGCCACAACACAGCCAATCTGGGGACTGGTCTCTCTGAACCCAGTAATGCCATACCCTGTCAGGTGGCATGTCATATATACTACGTCCAGGACAAACGTCAACCCCAATCCCTGCTGCTACTATTGATAATACCCCTGAAGATGTTCCTGATAGTTTTGGCCAGTTCTTTACTGAGACATTTCAGGCCCTAGCTAGCCATCTACCTCCTAGCTCCCCTGGTCCTGAAAGTAGCACCCCTAGAAAACTACTTGCATCCAGCTGCCAACCAGTCACCACTTCACTTCTCCGTACCTTGATTGTAACAGTGAAACCCACTACACTTTCTGCTGATCAACTCCCTGCTGAGTACCTATCAAAACCAGATGATGCTATTGCTTACCCCGTCTCAAAGGTAATCAAAGGAACCATGTTAGAATCTAACTTTCCCACCATCTGGAAAATGTCATATGTAATCCCACTTCACACAGGAGGCAGCTCTACTGAAGTCTCCAATTATAGGCCAATAGCTATACTCTCTCCACTTGCAAAGATTATGGAAACTTTCATCATAGACAAGTCATGCACCACCTAATCCAAACTCGCATTATGGCAGACACTCAGCATGGCTTACGTCCTCATCACAGCACTACGTCAGGCCTCCTAGCCTTTACTAACACCATAAGCCATACTTGCAACAATAATTATATATCCGCAGCCCTCTTTTTGGATATTTCAAAGGCATACGATATGGTTGATCACCAAGTTGTACTCCACACCCTGCAAAGACTGTCTAGATACTGGAGCCTTCCAATGGTTTCAATCCTACCTGCATGGTCGACAGCAGGCTGGCCTCTGGCAGAACAAACTCTCTAACCTTCTACCTAACACCCTCAGAGTACCACAAGGCTCTATACTAGGGCCCTTGCTGTCCTCCATCTTCATTAACGACCATTATACTGTCATCCCAAAAGTCAGCTGTATCCAATATGCTGAATACTCTACTCTGATCTGCTCAGCCAGATCTCCAGTAGAGTTATGGTCAGCTACCCAGACCACCTTTAATACAATAGCAAACTGGCTTTCTGAACATCGTCTGATCCTAAATCCCAATCAAACTAAACTGCTGTTATTTCACCAACACATAGGTCTACCACTTTCACCGTTACCATAACATCAACTGATGGCACAATAATCTCCCCTGACCCATCTCCGAAACTATTAGGTGTCATCATAGACAATAATCTCAAATGTGACATACATGTTAACCAGATTATCAAAGACATCAATAAAAAACTAGGGTCACTTTACAGAATTAAAGCCTTCCTAGCCCCTCCAGCTAAAGGTGCCATAGCTCGCTCACACCTTGTTTCAACCCTTCTGTATGCATCCCCTCTACTCTCGAATATGAACAAGACTGTCCTTAACAAACACTCAATTTGCTACAACCACATTGCCAGGTTTGCCACTGGGCTGCCTTTTAGGACACATCATTGTATCAATCTAAATCAGCTTGGTTGGCTTGCAATACCCAGCCTAATACAGTATAACCAACTGATTATGGCCTATAAAATCCTCTATAATCCAGACAATACTCCTGCACTTCAAATATTATCACCCCCTATAACAATCCTAGACCGCTTCGATCCTCTAACAAAGTACTACTTCAGACTAGCAAGTTTAATAACATAGCCGGTGATTCTCTCTTTGCAAACCCTGTAAGTAGATCCTGGATCTTACTTCCAGCTGATATTACCCTACTGTCCACCTTAGGTCAATTTAACAGTAGACTCAAACAACATTTGTCACTTAACTGGCTATGTCAATGTATCAAGCCTGGCTAACTCGAATGTGTAACTTCTGTGAACCACTTTACTGTGTAATTTTAATTTAATCCTGACTTGTGCTCAGGTCTAACATTAACCTGTGGAATATGTTTGACTTGCTTACTTATGTAATCTCTGTAAATAATCTGTTTGTAATATGTAATGCTAGTATTATGTAATGCTGTATCTGCTACCCTCATAGCTTATCTCCACGGGCCTCCCCTGGAAATGGACATGCATCCAGTCGGGCTATCCCAGTCAACAAATGTAGGATAAATAAATAAATCAATACAATATATTACAGTGATGACAATACCAGTCAGACATTGACACACACTGACAGCATGCTGAACACACTGGGGCATACGTGCGGACTCAGACTAGCAGCCTGCCTGGGCATCACACACCTCCGCAGCTGGAACACAGGCATATGTTCCGTCAGAACAGAGCACATGCCACATATGGCACACACATCCCCTGTGCCACACACTCACAGCCTGTAGGGCTACACAACACACCTGCTACAGACGTGTCAGGTGCCTGTCTTGTGTGCTGCACTGGGGTCCCGCTCAACAGGCTGTATCTGGTGAAGGTCACAGTGATATGACTCAGGGGCACTATGGTCCACCACAGCACACATGCATACAGGTCAGTCAGAGGCATGGACAGATATGACTCACTCATTGACCATGCCAGTGTGGCTGCCTGAGACATACCTCCCTGGACTACATGATAGGGAACATAGAATGGATCTCTCAGCATGTGGCACAGGCCAGTATGAGCCTGATGTTGGTTGCCAACATACCCTCACCAGGTATTCTACCACTATATGTGGGAAGGGTGTTGTATGTCTACATTATGCTCAGTCTCCACATTCATTCATAGGGTATCCACTGGCTGTCAACGTGTGCTTACATGCTAGGGAAGCCACAATGATGTGCATGGGTCATCTTGCACGTGACACCCATGGCCCGATGTATAATGGCAAAGCTCCTTGGTACACACATACTGCCTTATGCTGCAGGACATGGTTTACATAGTGACCTCCATGGGTATCACACAGGTTAGGACACTAACAGTGCTGCTACACAACAACAGCAGTGTACACCGGAAGATGCATGCACCAGACACTGCCCTCAGCACGGTGAACTGCAATGTCTGTGCAGTACCAGATTCATGATTCATGGCTCACAGGTGTTACCCATCACTGACAGGTTATGCCCCATACCATGCCTGTCATCCCCTACACATGTAACACACATGGATAGGGGGGTGGTATCCCAAGGTAACACAGATACACACAACTCCAGGTTGTTGGCACAGCACAAACCATCAGGGCCTACTCATGTGCAGCTGACAGTGTGTCGAACTGCCATCTGGTTCATAGCCTGGCACAAACAACCCTCACATACACAGGAAGACCACCTATCCTCCATAACAACACCAGCAATATGACAGTCTCATGAACTGTGTTTATAAGGCCGTACTGCATCCAGCCAAACATTGTGTGTGAGCATTACTGTAGCTACAACACACTAGTTGAAGAGTTCACAGCATGAGGTCACCGAATTGCAGTGGAATGACATGTTACCACTACCACAACAGGTGGGAACATGCAGCACCTGTACATCGACTACATGTACACTATATGGCCCAGACCAGATGTGTATCCCCTGCTGTAGGTCTTTCACCATAGACACCCACACTGTATAGGGACATACCACGTGCGGACCCTGCACAGTAAGACACAGTCATATTGGTATACATTGCAAATACCATTTATCCACACGAAGCATGTGTCAGACATGGTAATTACTGCAGGTCACAGGTATTTATGTGTATGTGTCACACATACATCATGTGTGCAATGCCATTGCTGGTTTAGGCAATGGCATGCATTGTTATGTACAAACACCCACACAAGGTCATACTGTGTGACACAACCACACGTGACAGTTGTGGGTTACCAAAACATACCTATCTGTACTCTAACAATGGTAATAGACACAGTAGCAGAGGACACTATTGGCATTACTAGCCAACTAGCCCTGTTTGGCTGTGCTGATAGTGTGGTGACATCCCCTGTGTTTACTGGGGGAGTATGCAGCATCTGGTGTATTGTAGTATTTGCCAAAAGGATCTGTTCTCTCACACTTGCATTTACACACACCCTACTACCCCCACACACATGCACACTTGCCATTTGCAGGATTCATTCCCCTACCTAACTAAGTCATGACACATGAGAGAAAGACGCATTAGCAAAGCGCACTATTCGGTTTGATAGCTAGTTTCTCTTCTCTGGCTATACTTATAGGGTGCTAACAACATCAGTATTTTGAAAGGGTAATGTGCATCAGGTAGTGTGATCTCCTGATTGCCAAAACTACCATGTTTTTTATACGGAAATGCACACACACGAACTCCCCACATCCAAACACACACACATGCCATTTACAGGTTTCAAACTCCTACCTAACTACATTACGATACTCAGGAGAAACGCATTAGCAGAGTGCGCTATTCATGTAACTGGGAGGCTTTCTTTCTCCTGCTGTACTTACAGGGTGCTGACATCATCCGTGTTTAGAAAGGGGAGTGTGCATCCTGTAATGTGTTCTCCCAGTTGCCAGAAGGGGGATTTCCCTCACACAAATAGCAACCCCTCTCATCCAAACACACACACTTGCCATTTGCAGGATTCAAACCACTACCTAACTATATTATGACACTCGAGATGGATGTATTAGCAGAGCGTGCTATTCGCATTACTGAGAGACTTCCCTTCTCCTGCTATACTTATAGAGTGCTGACATCATCTGTGTTTAGAAAGGGGAGTGCATATCCTGTAGTGTGTTCTCCCAGTTGCCAAAAGGGACATTTTCCTCATACATATTTGCATACACACAGTAACCCCCCTCATCCAAACACACACACTTGCCATTTGCAGGATTCAAACCACTACCTAACTATGTTATGACACTCGAGACGGATGCATTAGCAGAGCGCACTATTTATATTACTGGGAGGCTTCCCTTCTCCTGCTGTACTTATAGGGTGCTGACACCATTTGTGTTTAGAAAGGGGAGTGCGCATCCTGTAGTGTGTTCTCCCAGTTGCCAAAAGGGACATTTCCCTCATACATATTTGCACACACACAGTAACGCCCCCCTCATTCAAACACACACACTTGCAGGATTCAAACCACTACCTAACTATGTTATGGCACTGGAGACGGATGCATTAGCAAAGCGCACTATTCGCATTACTGGGAGGCTTCCCTTCTCCTGCTGTACTTATAGGGTGCTGACATCATCTGTGTTTAGAAAGGGGAGTGTGCATCCTGTAGTGTGTTCTCCCAGTTGCCAAAAGGGACATTTTTGTCATACATATTTGCACACACACACACGGTTACCCCCCTCATCCAAACACACACACTTGCAATTTGTAGGATTCAAACCACTACTTAACTATGGTATGACACTCAAGACGGACGCATTAGCGGAGCGCGCTATTCGCATTACTGGGAGGTTTCCCTTCTCCTGCTGTACTTATAGGGTGCTGACATCATCAGTGTTTAGTAAGGGGAATGTGCATCCTGTAGTGTGTTTTCCCAGTTGCCAAAAGGGACATTTCTCTCTCACAGCCTTTCACACACACAAAGCCCACTCACACACACACACTAAGCATTTGCAGGATTCGAACCCCTACCCAACTATATTATGACACTTGAGGGAGACGCATTAGCAGAGTGCACTGTCCAAATTGCTGGGCATCTGTTCTGCACCTGTAGTATTTCTAGGGTGCTGACATCTTTATTTCCACAGAGGTATGTAGATGTAGTACTACCTGTCAGGTGGGGTATAGCATATATATGCATTTGCAGCCACCTACGTCAGGGTCAGATATGCACATCGCACTGGCAGGTTATGTTCTATACCATGCTTTGGGACCACAGGACCTGTAACACACAACACAACCAGTCCAGAACACCACACTCACATCCAGGACACACACTTAGCTTCCCTGGGAACAGTGCCAGGATATGCAGGTATTCACATACACCATTCCAGTTGTTAACATCAGGTACAGGCGTATTGTGTGTGAGAACTACTCAGGCCTCTACCACTTTACCCTACCACCACTACAATTTGTGGGTCCATGTGCTATGGCAGAACCACACACCACAGCCACATGGGTGAATACATATTGCACCTGTCCATCTGCAACGTGGGTACTCACTGTTCCACACCAGAGGTAGACCACCATTGTTGATATCTGACCATGACCACCTTTCCCTGGACATCCATATCTCATCTGCACCCCCAGGCAAGGTTGTCACTGCACACAAACTGTGTTTAGCACAAGCAGACTCTACACTTGTGTAGACTGGGGTGGATGACTTCAGAGGACCCATGCTGGAGGACTATACTGGCCACTCAGCATAATCCTTGACACTTGCATCCTATGAGCATGTGTATAGTTTGCATTGGTCATGCTATCCCACATATACCCATGACTGCTCCACAACAAGACACCTGTCAGCTGTACACCGGCCATATATGTGCCGTTCAACAGACAGAGCGACCTAATACATTGCAGAGCTGTAGCCCACAGAGGGAGGACATCTGTGGACAGTTCCAGCATGGCACTTCATTCACACATACTCATAACAACACAGTGTTGACAGTGGAATCGTCCAGAGAATGCAGATAGGGCTCCCCTCAGTCTGTTATTGACGGACACCTACTGTCAGAGATCCTCGGCAACCCTCTCACAGCACACACCGACAACATGGCTGTGGCTTAGCACATTCAATCCTTGAGACCTCCATGGTGCCCCTGCTTGACAGAGGCACAGCTCACTAGCCTCACATGTTGCCTTCTGTGACCTACTTTACAGTGGCATGGTAGCCTACTATCCTGGGGATGCAGATGCCAAGCACACTCTGGCTGAGCTGCCATTCCCTGGGGCAAGAAGCCTAGTATTGACCTCTACACCCATATGTTCAATTGTCGGATGCACAATATTTGTTGTGCTGTTCTACTGTTTGCAGGTCTTTATTGCCATAGCATTCCCTGTTCCTATGACCAACTTGTGTATCTGTGGCAGATGTTTGCATATGACGGTGATCCACTATATCACTTATGTCTCTGTGGTCATTTACTGTGTGCACTGGGCTGATTGCTGTGTTGTGGTTGGTTCCTGGACTGATACGTACAAATACCAGATATGTGTGGCCAACTGCTACATGGAGATATGGCCTAAGTGTGTGAGCATGCCTAGTTCAGCCTTTCCATGGCATGTTGTCTGACATATGCCTCATTTATCAAAGTGTGCGAGCATGCCCAGTGTGAGCTTTCCATATGTTGCACTCTGAAGTCCAACACATATTTGGGTGTGTGTGACCTTCGACATTATCGCACGTTTATGATTGTGTGCTGGGTGTCATGTTGTGTACTAACTGGCCAACTGCTTTGTGTCTGCCACAACAGGGATTATACTGTGCCTGCAGGAATTGCATGGGATACTTTGCAGACAGTTCTCAACATACTTTCATAATGACCTAACACTGTAGTACCATATAGTGTACTGGTTCGGTACTTTCACTGTAGTGGACAGTATCCTGGGCTTTAGTCCTATCACTGCTTGACATCGTCATAGTGAGCACAACAGACTGTGTAGGGGCCAGTTGTGCACATATGACCATGTTGCAATATGTTCAGATATGAACTACCTACACCAGGCTCGTCCAACATTGCTAGTGTATTCCACAACATGGGTGGACATTGTCAAACACTAGCGATGTTCCGTAGGCCATTTCTGATGGTAGTCACAGGGTGTGTTTGTCCTTCAACACACATTGTAACTGGAGTTTGCCATTACATATGTCATGGTTGGTATACTGTGCCTCTGTCTACCTCTGACATAACAGTGATACCCAGGGTAGCCTACCATCTCACATACACTCATTAGGATGCCTCTTGAGGGGTGTCGATATGTGGCACTCTGGCTGACCTGTACCAGGAGTTTACTGAAGTGTGAGGGTGCCTTCTGTGTTATGGATCATTCTGTACAGCTTGTCCTATGTATGTCAGTGCTGGGGATCAGGTCTCTCATGTGCATAGCTCACTGCCATTCAGATTGTACAAGGTGCACCATGTTCATTCATTCCAGGTTGGACATGGCTTCATACATCAGGCACAGCTTTCCTGTAGCTGGGAAGGATGGCGGTGTGTGGGGCTGCAGTTTGTTTACTCAGGCAACACATGGCATCTGTTCAGGCTCTTTGCTACCCCTGGTGGGGTACTGTTGTGGACTTTACAGTTGTTGGAGGTGCGTGCTGCGGTATATCCCACAGGGGCTATTGTAGTCAGTTGTGATGCTGATGGAGGATGGCTGCAGAGCCAGAGTGAGTTCCCCATATCTACATCTGCAGCCTTCATGTTTGGGTGTGTATATGGTACATGTTTCTGCGAACACTACAGACACATGTTTGTCCAGTGCAGGATATTTATCACCTTTTGTACCCAGGTCTCACATTACATGTTAGGTGCCTCATGGGTTAACACCTGTGTGGTAATTTGTGGGCACTTACTGTATATCCACGGTGGTTGTCTACACACAGTTCTGCGATTAGCTTGCTGACATGGCTATGGCTACAGTTGTCTGTTTGTAGGTGGCCCTTTTGTGGGTTGCTTGTGTCAGCTGGGGGTCGGATATGGTGGGCTGTTTGTACTCCTCGGCATACATGCTCAGTCACAGTCCTTCCATGTTGGCCTATACCTATGGGACATGTATAAAGAATGGGGGTGGGGGGGCCAAGACCAGGCCTTGTGGGATGCCACTCATATCCGCTTTGTAGTCTGACATGGATGCGGCATGTCTGACCATGTCAGTTCTGTCCTTGGTCTGCTTTGCAACCCCTCTACTGACATAGGGGTGTATATTTAAGCTGGTGAACATATCCATACTGAACATGTACTGTATTGTCTAGAAGCATGTGCACGGTCCAGCTACACTGTGTGGACCACATAGCCCTCATCAATGACCTTAATGACTGCTTCAAATGGGTCAGACATGTTTAGGGGCCGGTTCTGCAGTTACAACAGCCACAGTGTGTAGGGTCCAGTATCAGTAGGTCCACATTAGCTTTCTGTCTGCGGTACATACTGATCCTTTCCATAGCTGTGCAGAACAAGCTTGTCAGGATCCTGGGGTGGTAGTTTAGAGTATCCATTCAGGCAACACCTTTGTTGTGATGGACCACTGTTTTTGTACACTGCTCTTTGGGTACATATCCTGTGGTAAGGCTGACATTGGCCAGTAGTGTGATTTTGCATTCCATTACTCTTGGGGTCCATGTTGGCCTCAGCACAGGACACCATCACATACCTTTGCTGCTGTGTGTTCTGCTTTGCAGATGATGGCTGTTACCTCAGCATCTGCAATGTCAGGGGACCATCTGCTGGGATAGGTATTTTGCACTCGGGGGGGGGGGGGTGTTTGAACTGCACCTGACAGGTTGTATGTTAGCAATATGTGTGTGTGTTTGGTATGTTGTTTGTAATATCTGTGTGATTCGGAGCAAATCTGTGGATGCCCAACATGGTTCCTACCATCAGTTGGGTAAGCCTTGTGATTATCCTTAGTGTCCTGTACGTGTTGTATCTTCATAGGTTCATGGGTTCATAGTAGGCTAGACACCCTAGGCCATTAGTAAGCCTAGCTAGAGTGTGTGTATCTTTCGCCACCCCTTGCTATGTTCAATTATGGCCATTTATGAGGTTCTTCACTGTGCCTCTGTCTGGTCGTGACACAGTTGGGACCCCCAGTATACATGTACGGTCATCCATCCACTTGGCAATATTCCTGTTGAGGGGTGTCAGTGAGGGGCTCTGCCTACCATGGATTGGGATCCTGTTTCTGGGTGTGGGGAGCCTATGGGTTATGTATCTGTCCCTCCAGCACATCTTATTTCATTATGTGTTGAGGTTGACATCTGTAACTCTCACAGCTCCAATGGCTTTGATTTCCTGTGGTGTAGCATGTCCATTACTCCTGTGTTGGACATGGCCTGGTACAACAGACATACAATGCCTCTGTGTAGGCAGTGTGTGACTGCAGTCAGCTGGGGTGTCTACAGCCAGGCAGCATATGACATATATTTCACACCCTTTATCCTGTTGGTGGGGTAACTATGAGGTCTTCCGAACCGCTGCAGGTGTCACGTATGGTACATCCCATATGAGTCATTATACTAGATTATGGGTCTGATAAGGGAACAGTACAGCGGCACAGTGACCTCTGTTGATGTTGGTGTGAATCCTTTCATGATACGGTATCCAGTATCAACAGTCTTCATAGCCACATTGGCATTGTGGCTGTCACATGACAGATTAATATCAACCTGTGTCCCTAGGTCCCTGATGACTCCTTGCATACATAATGGTTTGACACCTATGTGGTACTTTGTGTACCTTGTCTGGTATTTGGTGGGACATCCATACTGTCCAGTGTCTTCGGATGTCTGGGTGGGGTTCTTGTGTGTGAGAGTGTGGTATGTCGCATGCTACAGACTGTACAGCAGTTTTGACTACAGTTATGTGCACATGGGTGGTGTCCACTGCTTTGTGCATTGTCAGTTACCTGGCTATATGGGTGTCTGTGCTGCATATGGATACTCCCCCTCCTTTGATGTCTTGGTGCAGGTGTTGGGGCCATAACACATGGTATGTGGTATAACCTAGTAGTGCTGGTGTGGTATCACTAGGCCTGCAGCAGGCTTCTGTCCCTGGACAGGCATCAATGTTCTCCATAATGGGAAGTGCCTCAGGGGCATGCATATTGCAGTTTACACATCTGGCATTGGTCAGCTTTACCCTTATGTTTCCTACCACTTATGTTTTCTAGGGTGGTGGGTAGTCTTTTTGGCCTTGCCTACATATGGCTCTATGGAGGCGGCAAAGGCCTTATCCAGTATCCAGACGCACACGGGTAACAGCTGACAGCCACCCCTGTAACAGCAGCATGGCTTTTCATGCTTGACGTGTCAAGCAGACACACATTACACCCTCTTGGACTGACAGCTGTAACAGTGCCAGCGGTTAAACATGAGCATTCTGTGTTTGTACTGTGGCATCATTCTTGGTGAGGGTTGGATGCTGGACACAGCCAGTGTCATCCCGCCATTGGGTACATACTCGGAGGGACCATCCATGTCTCATTTGATGTTGACCAGGGAGGTACATCTCAGGTAATTCACACTAGCGTGGACATTGAGTGCATCATATTTCTGCTTGCTTTGGGGTGACCTGCGTACTTGTGTTAAGTGGCATTTTGTGGCTACCTACAAGCAGCTTACTCTACCATTTCCCTTGATCAGTCTGGTGAGTGGGACAGCAGTGTTTCTGCCTATACAGACACCTATTACGACTGTATCAGGCATGTTGTTTGTCCTTCGGGCCTGTGACTGTTTGGCACACCAGCTTTGCGTACTATTCGTTGCATGTGCTATGTTTGAAGGTTGTGGTTGTTTGTGATCTACTTTGGAGGTGTCTGTTGGTGTGG
This sequence comes from Protopterus annectens, assembly GCF_019279795.1. Lineage (NCBI taxonomy): Eukaryota > Metazoa > Chordata > Ceratodontiformes > Protopteridae > Protopterus > Protopterus annectens. Next base: position 434,687,730 of record NC_056731.1, on the reverse strand, counting down.
TGTGTTTGTAATTAAGGCCTCCGGGAATATTTGTCTGTGTTTATGTGTTTGGTTTACAGTTGTGGTAGGTCTATGTGGGACTGGGTTTGTGGTGTATGTGGTTACCTTCTCCTCCTGACTAGTGTTGACAGTACTGAATTGTTGGAGCTCAACCTCTGCTTTGGATACATGGATGCATCTATCACATATGTTTGTATTTATTGGGAGGTCTTGTGGTTGTCTGTGTACTTGGTACTGGCATCACATTGCCTCTGGATTCATAGGTTATACTTGTTGTGGCTGGACTTAGTGGATTGTATGTGTGGACATATGTTGTTGCCATACTACTGGTCAGTGATTACTTCCCTTTTTATGTTTGCTCTATCATGTGGTATCTTCCTCATTCTCTTGCATGGTTTGGTAATGGCTGGAGGCCAGCATGCCAGATGCCTGTGTGTATGGCATTGTGTGTTGTTGTTATTTGTGATTGAATACTCCAAGCATTCCTGGCTGTGTTCATGGAATGCCTGTATAACATGTTCTGTGGTGTGTCCCATATTCTGCACTTGCACAGGGCCTTTTGTGGATTCAACATCGGTTTTGAGGGCTGCAACCTATACTTTACACATGTTTTTCACTGTGGTATTTTGGCCAGGGACTGGGGTCAGGGTGTGTATATCCAGTGTGCTTAATCTATGGTCTGGTCTTACCAGTGAGGGGTACACTTCTCATCTTGCTATCCAGTACACATGTTGCTGATTATCACATCCAGTATGCTTACCCCTCTTGTGGGAGTAGTACATTGTTCCTGGGCATTTTGGTTTATGGAATCTGGGTAATTTTCTCCTACTGTGTTGGTGCTAGTACAATGCTACCGGTGTATGTCTGGGTATTTTCAGTCGAGCAATATAATGTGGTTTGGGGGGCTTGATATATTCATGTATTCCGACATAGGCCAGGTGCTGTTCCTGGTATTAGGACAGTGGTCTGCAGCAGGCTATATACTGCGAGGCAGTTTTAGCCATTGGTATTTGACCATGGATATTCCATGCTGCTTCTTGTTGTGGTACCAACATGGGGGTGTGGTTATCCTTGCCATTTCTTGCTAGTCACCCTTCTTTTGTAGCTTGTTCCATGTTTTGCGGCTGTACAGCACAGTATGAGGTGTGACCTGGTAGTGTTAGGGTGCTGATGTGAGCTTTGCCCAGTTCTCTATTACAGGACTGGTATCTACATTCTCCTTACTGTGTGCGTTTACACTGCACACATCTTGCTGTTTGTACATCTGTCATGGGTTAGTATTACATCTAGGTTCCTATCCCTTGTAGAACCTATGAGGTTGGGTTTGTGTTTTGAGACTTACCTATTCAGGGCATGCTGTGGGTACTGACAGCCTTTGCCAGTATCCATGGGGCATGGCATGGTAGGTGCATGCCACCCCTAGCAGGTGGTGCATCATGTCAAACTCCGCATATCTTCCCAGCCTGTAACACATTGGCTCCCCTTTGATTGACTGCATTACTTCAGCCAATTATTGTACTTGATCTTCTTGTCTTCATAGTGTGGCATCATGCTTGGTGAGGGTGAGATGTTAGGCAGGGTCTTCATGTTTGCATATACTAGATGGTGTTACATTGCTTAACACATGGCAATCATGCCTCAGGTGGTGCTGCAGGGCTGCCTCTGTCGGATGCACATACTACACTCCCTGTACATGTTTGAGAGCAGGTTGTGTCATGTTAGGCATCCCTGTTACTATATGAGTGAGTCAGAGGGGTATCATTCCCAGGGTTCCTAATGAGCCAGTGTATGTGCTATGCGTTGCCTCTTTGCCAAGGCCAGGGCATACTGGGCACGCCTCCTTCTGCCTATTGGGGCAGGCTCAGGTTGTTCCTCCTCTGAGTCACGCTCTGCCTGTGATGGCCTTGGCAATGGTGGGGGGCTGTTTGGCCCGGCCCTATGCTGGTCCTGCTGCAGCTGTTTTCGCAAGATCATATTATGTAGCATAGCACATACCATGACAATTTGGGTACATGTAGTTGGTGTGTACTGCAAGGCTCCACCAGATTTGTCCAGACACTGGAACCATGACTTGAGCAGCCCAAACACACGCTCTATCACATTACGTGTTTGTGCGTGTGCCTCATTATGGCATTCCTGTTCAGGTGTGTGTGTGTTTCTAATGGGTGTCATCAGCCATGGCTCCAGTGCATAACCTGCATCCCCCACTAGGTGTCCGTGTGTGATGTCCCCATTGGCAAATGTCTGGTACAGCTGCGACAAATGCCAGATGTGGGAATCGTGATAACTCCCAGGGCAGCCAGCACACACATTCATTATTATGCCCTGGGCATCACACACGACCTGGCAGTTGATGGAGGGGAAGCCCTTGCGGTTAATGTAGGCCCTACCCCGCTCACCGGCTGGTGCTTTGATGCGTATCTGCATGCAGTCTATAGCAACCAGTACCTCAGGGTATTCCGCTATTTGCTGGAAGAGACGCATATTGCTGGCTAATACCTCACGGGCATTGGGGAAATATACATGATCACCGACATGTGCTGACATGGCATCCAGGAACTAGTGTAGTACCCTGGAGGCTGATGCCTGTGATATCCCCATCATATCACCAGTTGGTCTCTGGAAGGTACCTGTTGCTAGTATTCTTAGGCCAACACATACCTTGGTTTCCACTGGGATGGGTTCCCCTCTGTTGGTTCTGTGTGTGAGGTGTGGCCTGCACAGCTCAACAATTTGCTGCAAGAGCTCTCTGTCCACTCTATAGCGCTCTACTATCTCCAGCTCATGTAACCCGTGGTAGGTGACCCTGGGCCTGTAAACTCTTCTCCGTCTCTTCACTGTGGGTTGTCTGGCACCATCTGCATTGTCACCACCCTCAGCAAGTCGCCTATGTCTCATTATGACAGCTATGGCAGCCCCTAACATTTCTGCTCTGAGTGAAGCTTTTTCAGTTTTCACTTCTATTAGCTTACTCCTGTCTTGCAGTGTCTCTTAATGGAAACATCCTGCACTACTGTTTGCAGAGTTTTAAGTGCTGGGCTGGGCTACTATTCTGCCTGTGTAATTGCCTGCTTCTAATTGTTTTCATCTGCTAGCTTCAGCAGTTATCCCTGCTAGCTTCCTATTAATTCTGTAGCTTCCTTTTTCGTCTCTGTTTCCTCAGGGGGGAGCAACTTGCATACTATCTGAAACATGCTCACAGTGGCTTACACGCGCGCACACGTGCTTACACGGTTCAGAATCTACTTATTCGGGTTTAATTGCTTGTACACCCGCGCAAACACTGTTACACATCTGCCAACAGCCTCCAACATACTCAGCCTGCCTTACACGCGCGCACACCCACGCAAACAGTGTTAAACATCTCCCAACACGCTCCCACATGCTCACACTGCCTTACATGCGCACACACTGTCCTACTCGTGCTTCATGGCGCGCACATGTGCGCATGCACAGCCAGCAAGAAACTTTGGTGTAGGTAACAGTGTACACCTTCCATTTCTTGACTTTCCATGACTTATATAGTGGCACACCTCTTTCCCTGATCTGTGCCTGTCATCTGTCATGTTACACTGGCCTCCAATGAACTGTATTTCTTTCTACCATTCCCCCCTGTGATGTCACCTATCTCCTACTCTATTCCTCCCCCTTTTGTATCTCTTACACTACTCAGACTGTGCTCATTTGGTATGTGACTGTGAGATTCAGTATCCGAACCCTCATTTACATGAGATTGCCTACTAATGCTTAGTTACATGTCTTAGACTCAGCTTCCCCCCTTAGCAACCACTACACGGTGGCCATGTTGGTTTTAGCCTGCTGGTCCCTGCATTGTCATTCCATGTATTGCATGAGACCAACATTTGTGGGTTTATAACCTTCTTTTTTATGGTTTTATACAGCGCAGCCCATTTGTGCGGGACTGCGCTGGGTTTAAACATGGGCGATCGCCGAAAAAAAAAATTATATTTTTAATATTTTTGCATCAGGTTATCTTGCCAATGGCCACATATTTGGCCATTGGCATGCTGCCTGAATCATATGCAACCTTTTTTAGAGCTGACATCGCTCCGTTGTGGATTTTGCAGAAATGTACTCAGTTGTCAACTGAGTACATTTCTGCAGCTAAAACGTCTCCTACACGGACTGGTTTCTGCTTCGTGGATCGCTAATATACCTCATTTGCATACCTTTCGGATTCAAGTGGGGTATTTAGCATGTCCACGCCCAGTCCGTGTAAGAGACGTTTTAGCTGGTCTCTTACACGGAGTTTAGGGCTGTTCCTGGATCGCGAGGCTTGCATGGAGTGTTGCACGTCTCTTACACTCCGTGCAAGCCTTCGTGAATCCTGCCCTTGGTCTTTTGATTTAGTATGTCCAATATGCTGTATTGAACGACAACAAATATATTAGCCTCCATAACCCTTTGTATTTTTAACTTTTATTTAGTGAAAATGGATAACTTCTAGATATGTCAAAATGAGTAATGTGAAAAACTACATCACCTAATTTCTCTTGAAATAAATTACAGTGCTGAAGACATGAACAAGTATTAATCCATCAAGAACTTGAATTAAATTAAATCAGAACACTAAAACTAAGATAATCCTAACTGGTGACTGACAGACTAATTTTAAGGCTATTTAAAGTACATTATTGAATACAGTACTACTGATTCCTTTATGTTACTTGTAGGCTTCAGATCTGTCTTTCCTTTATAATATCACACTTTTGCCTCTCCTCCACTGCCTTTCTATGGGTAAATTCATTAGGTTATATTTGACTGACAGCAGAAGAAAAGTGCTTTTCTGGTCCATTCTGTAAGTAAATCAACATTTCACGTTCCCTACAAATTTATTTTTCTCCTTATGTCTTCTTTACTTCACCCCTGCTATCCTGAATGCCTCTGTGGATTCCCTAACCACTATCCATTCCAGAAGCTTATTCCGTTGGTCAACATTCCTCTCTGTGAAAAGAATTATCACAGAAGAAAAGAGTAGCTGTTCCTTACAATCGGCAAACTGGGCATCCTCCCTTCCTCTGGCCTTCTTATTCATGATAACACCTTTGCATGTCTATGGCATGATTTTTTGCACCTCTGCTATGTCTCCAATCTTTTCTGATCCCTATTAAGATGGAATTTACATCCTTTTGTCTTATTCTTTCTCATCGTTCCTCTGCTTATTCTTTTGGTGGCTTTCTTCTAGAATTTCTTCTATCAGCCTGATGTCCTTCTCCATATAGATACTACTTCCAAAATTGCCCACTGTACTTGTGCATTGTTTGTCCAAGATCTGGTAGAGTGGGATCATTGCTTCTTTACGTCTGGAACCTTCCTTCCCCTCAGGATGCATGCCATCTTTCTGTTAAGTGCTGCCATTGTGGTTATTCTGGGAAGGTGTGATCAATACCCTCACACAGCTTTTGTGTTCTGTAACCATCCATTTCATTCTCTCAAGCAAATTATTTTAACCAGACTCAGTACTTTTTCTTTTTAGCACAGAACTTCAATTGCTAACTTTTGTCCCACTTCATTTCCCTTTCTAGGATCTTGCCTAGACTCCACCAAGCACTCAGCTGTGCTACACCATTGTGTCAACACCAAAGTGGTTGATTTTGCTCCAGTACATGACTAAAGCACAACCCAATTTCCTGAATACTCTTGTAGCCACTTTCCTTGTTCCTGTCATTGTCCTGCTTACCGTAACTGTGTGTGACTTAACACGCACTATGAAGCTATCTGATTCCCTAGTCTTGATCCTCTCCTCATCAGCTTTTTTCAGGCAGCCATCTCTGCAGGGATGGTACAGGGGTGGAACAGGTTGTGTGGAGAGACACAGAAGCACGATGGATAACAAGGGGCAGCAGAGTGGCACAGTGGATAGTCTAGAGTGGCACACTTGCACAGTGGGGAGCACTGTCATGTCACAGCAAGAGGCTGACTGTTTGATTCTCTGCTAGGATGCCTACTGTGTCGAGTCTTCCTGTCCTTCCTGTGTTTGATTGGTTTTCTCCAGGTACTCCAGTTTCCTCCTGCATTCCCAAGGACATGCAGTAGGTGGACTGGACACACCAACTTGCCCATTTGTGTGAGTGCATATGAGTGCATTATGGAAGAACAACACGACAGGGCTAGCCACCAGGCAGTGTAAACACTGGATCTAGATGACTGTCATTACTGATGTGACACCTCGACCCCATGTACAAAAATGGGAAAAAGGGATTGTGGATGGTTGGATGAATCTGTGCAGGACATAATCAATGTCTTAGTGAAGTACAAATAAACTATATTTTCCTGCACTGCCCTGCAAAGTTTTCATATAAACCAATCTGAAGTTTGGTTCAGGTTTAACTGACTGCTTTTTCTGACAATTAACCAATATTGATTGTTTTCATTCTAGTTGTTGTGCTCTAGGAAAATGGCAACTTCTCCCTTGTGGAAGTTTCTCTGATTTTCTGTATTACTGCCTTTAGGATAACAGACCTGTTATTTCCTGGATTCTTCACAATCCCTTTACATAAGTAAAACAGCTGTTGTCTTCCAGTCTTCAGGCACTACTGCATGGTATAGCACAGTGACAGTTAAAAGCCTTTGTTACGAAAGGTGAAACATACTGGCTAGCTATCTTGGGTCCCTGAGAGGTAGCCCATCTGTCCTATGTACTTTACATTATCTAATTTATTTATTTATTTATTTATTTACATTTGTTAACCGGGAGTGTCCAACTGGACGTAAGTCCATTTTCAGCGGAGGCCCGGGGGGAAAAGCTCCACAGTTAAAATAAACAGACAGTAGTTACATTGGATTACATAGCAATTAACAATTTAACATAGCAATTACTTACAACATATTTACGGATGAAGAACATAGTACATCAGTAGACAACTAGAATCTATCTGTGAAGTACATAGCAGACATTAGCAAATGTTACAATAAGAAGTTCCTGCTGTATAATAAGTACTAGGCTTATGAGCATCTGAGCTTGCTATAATCAAGGTAATTAGTGGAGTGGAAAGAAAGGTAGTGGTTGGATGGGGTGGGTGATATTAGAGTGGGAGTTGCAAGGGCATAGGGCATATAATTGACACCAATTCTTTCTCAGCCTACGCTTCCTCTAATCTAGCATATGTCAATTGCTGTCTCCACTCTGCTCTACTTTCTCCCAGTCTTTTCTGATCCTCCTACCATCTTTGTTCAGACTGGCTGGGTTTGCCCCCCCACTTCATTCTGTTATAATCCTAAAGAATATTTTGTTCCTTGTTTTATTCCTTCTGTCAACTCCCTTTCAGTGTACTTATTTGCTACCACAGGTCCTTCACTCCCCTCTGCTTATCTCATTGTACTGTGCTTCCTCAATCTCCTCACTCCCTCTTTTCCAGAGCTTTCATATCCTGTCTTTTCCTCAATCATGTTATTAAAAATGTTGATACATAACTGACACTCAATCATATTTATAATAATAACATGACGGACATATTCTCTCAGTTTAAATAACAACTTGTAAGTAGGAAAGAGTGACACTGTTCAAGTATACAGTTGTATAATTAAAAACAGGTGTGCCTTAAAACTTCATATTTTATCCCCTTTCCTTTATCTGAATATTTTGTCCATCCACTGCAAAATTCTTTCTCTCTTTTGTATGGTCCAACATCCTTTAAGTATTTGTATTAGTTTCAGCACATTGTCCTACCACATCACCAGACATTCTTACTCTTCTTTCTTCCTTGATTTATTAATTTCTGTTTTGTCCCATCTGACCAGTCCTCAACTCTTTTATTCTGCTTCTGCTTCACTCCATGGAGACATACTTCCAGTCAGCTTACCTCTGCCATACACTTCCTCCTAGAAATTTATTGTTGCATCCCATAGCTTCCATATATTGCTGCAACACCCCCAAATGTGGATATCTCCACCACTTCATCCTGACTTCCACATTCATATCCTGCTGAAGGAAACCATCCCTTTTAAGTCTACTCAAGGATCTTATATTGTTTATGTAACAAGAGTTTTTGTTAGTCCCCGACCAGGTCACCTCCTCTCATTCTTTAAATCATTTACCATGCTTTCGGACTTCTGTATCTCTTTCCTTAGTCCTCAGTATCCTGCTTCCATGTCAATGTCTACTTTTACTTGTGTCTGCTCTCTGTTAATGTTCTTTTCACCTTAACTAATTTGCTTCTTGCTGTCACAGACAAAATGATATCTGCTCCCACTGTCTTCCCACTCCTGTTTTCTTCCACTTTTTTTCATCAGTCTATTAACCACTCTGTGCAGCTAAACTAACTTAGCTAATGCCACTCCTGTGAATTGTACAAGTTTTAGCTCCCTCACATGATGTATGATTACTTTCTATTGACATACCAGTATCTCCATAAACCCTTTAACCGGCATTCCTCAACTCATCACCTCTTTCATACCTAATAAGACCTTAGGATTCCCTAATACATTATGAGCTTTTCCCACATCCCTTTACATTCCAGTACATCAGGCGTTTTGGTCATCACATGCTCTATGCTGTGACCTTCCATATGCTTCCTTCTCTTACATTGTTTCACTGAACTTCTCAGTCAGTTCAATCCTGTATACTTCTTACCAAATGTATCATCTTAATTCTGTCTTAAACTGCACCTCTGATTACCACTACTGCCATCTTGGGTTTACTCTATATTGATCTTGCTCCTGCCACTTTGTTACCCCTTTCTCAAAATCTATCTCTTTCAGTACCTTAAGCATAAATCCACATAAAACAGAATCAAGTTTCTGTTACTGTCCAAATGTCTACTTTTACCTTTTACTCCAATGTCTCCTCTTCAACACAATCCATAGATCATAACAAGAATATCTGTTTTTTTTCTCTGAGACCTGCCCATTTATGAAAACCCTTCTACCCCAGATGGAATAACCTATGTCTAATCCTCTCTAACTGCCTGACCAATGTCTTTGCAATACTAATTACACCCTCATTTATCAGTAAACTAGACTGCATTGCTTCTTGAATTGTCCCAGTTTGCCTCTCCCTCAGTAAATATATGTATATTTAAATAAGGAAAAATAATACAACTGTGGCTCTTGTGAGTCACAGAGAAGTTAAATAGTTTTCACCCCCCCCCCCGCTCCCACCTTGGTGTTGTTGTGCTTTTAAATTCAACTGTCTCTCTAGTTGCCACCCCTTTCATTAATTGGACCACATATTTCCTTCCCTCTCCTCTTTCATTGGCTATTGTCGGTAAGTACAAAATTATCATTTTGTGAAATCACTCCCCTTCAGATAATTAAATGTATTGGTCATCTCACTGTATTCCATCAAGCCAGAATACTAAGTTCCCACCCTCTTCCAATCTAGCTTGCTCTTTTAAAATTAGTATCCCTTCCCTTGGATTGCTAAAACTTATCTCCTGTTTCATAATAAACTGCTTAGTGCACACTGCAATTCTTACATCAACCCTTTTTTCCATATTTCCTTTAAAATCTGCAACATCTAATCCACAGCCAACAATTATTGGAAAGCCACATTCTGCCTCTCAGTAATTACTTTGAAATGGGTGCTTCTGTTTTGCTTGTGATGAGAGAAGGAGCAAAGACACATTATTTCTTGGAGACTGCTGATCAACTGCTTCATAGGTGCCAGCTTGGAATTTCTGCTTATATTTTGGTCCTGGTGAGAAAAGGAACAGAGGGCATTGATTTCTGACTGTCTATGACTGGGCAGTGTGTCTTTGTAGGACCTTCCTGATTGGTCTGGGTGCTATTCAAGGTATCTACCAGGAAAATGCTACAAGAAGCCTACAGTGCCTTGCACCATCTGGTGCAAGACTGGTAATTACCAAAGACCTTGTAGCCTGCTTCTTATCTTGGGATTGGTGCTACTGTTTTTCTTCTAGTGAGAGAAGAGGCAAAGGGGCATTGCATCCCAGTAGCATGAAGCTATGAAAAGACCAACACTAGTAGAAGCCAGGCAATAGACAATCAAGCAAGTTCCCTCATTCCATCATTCTTGACAAAGCTAATTTTTTCTTTTCAGTAAGTACTGCTTGATTAGCTGCTGTCTAACCTAACTTCAGAATATCTTCACAAATACTTCATCCATAAACCATCAGGGTCTACTTTAGTAGTCCCCCCTCCCCAAGTGTTTGGCAGTGTCTTGTACAGACAGAAACACCTTGAGTAGACATTTTTCCTATAAAAACACCCTTGTAATTTTGTGAATACCTTGTTGCACACAGGGTAACTATTTGGCAATAACAAGCAATGACCCCAGAGATGCAAATCAGATACTCCTAACCTTACTTAATATTATCACTCCAACTGTCTAATCAACAAAAAAGGACCTGTTGCCATAGATATGAACTTTCCCACTATTTCCATTACCAGCTTGGTAGATATGGGCGTCCTGAGATAATGTAGAAATTGCCTCAAGTTAACTGACAACCAGTTAATTCTAAAAAGTTTGTTAAGATATGTCAGAAATGCATTTGTACAGTCACTGGTAGCTAAGCTGTCACATGAAAACACTCCTAATGTTAATCAGGTTATCAGTAGTACACACACTGCACACATCACACACAGTTCAAAGCAGACACATAGATCCACATATACCAAGGCACTTAAATATAACCTTCCTAAACCACCAAGACCTCTTAGATAAAGTACACATAACAAATACCCTCAATAGCCCCAAATGCACTCTGAAAATAACATTCACATCTACAGATATAGTCACATCTCATGGAGCATCTACTTCTAAACCCATAAGGCAAATCATTACACAGTCCGACATTCTGGTTATTGGTGACTTACTTGTGAGTCTCTCTCACCAGGCTGAGTAATGAGAAAGTCACAGTTAGTTGCTTACCAGGGACTAGGATCTGCCAAATTACACATGCACTCAGGTAATTGGGCGACAAGTACCAGTATGGCTCAGTCATAGTCCATGTGGGTGTAAATGACCTGAAACATACCTCCCTAGACTATATGAAGAGCAATATCAGGAGCTCTCAGAATATGTGTCTCAGGCTGGTAGGAGCCTAGCATGGAGCAGCATGTTATCTTCTCCAAGGATGATGCTACAATACAAACAGAATATGATTGATTTTAATAATTGGCTGAGTTTCTGGTGCCATTCTAATGGGTGCAATATTTATCAGCATGGAAGGAGATGGCCCACAGAATGTCTTGCCTTGCCAGAAATGGTCTGCACCTCTCCCCACCAGGCTCTTGAATATTAGCTAAAACATTGTCCTCCCCCATAGTGCCTTTTTTAGGCAATGCCAAACTGAAAGTATGTGTTTCGTAGCAAATCAAAACCAAGAAAATGTAAAACTGTTATTGCTCAATACTATAAGTCTAAACAAGAAATGCCACTCCCTATAAGCTCTCCTGATCATAGGGAATGCTGACATCTGTGTGGTCACTGAGACATAGTTTAAGCTGTGGAGAGCACACCGGCAATGCAAGGCTGTAATGCTTTCCACACATTTTGACCAGCTCCCATACAAACAAGAAATAAAGGCGGAAGTGTCTCAATTTACATTTAAAATAAATATACCTCGAGGCTGGTCAAACAGGACAATGCATTTGAGATTCTCCATGTTCAAATCACCACAGGCAAAATCCTATACCACTTTCTTGCAAACTATAGGTCCCCCTGTATGACCCAGGAAACCCATAGCATGTACTTAAGCTTACTGGAAACACACACCACTCAAACTAATACCATATTCATGAACGACTTTAATTACCTGGCTATTAACTGGTAATCATATACGACACCAAACATGTAGGAACAGAGCATTCTGGATTTTGGAAATGCAAACTCCCTATACCAGAATGTTAATACTCCAACCAAGGGGGCAGATTTACTGGATCTGGTTCTAATTCTCTGGTAAGGTTAGTCCACAAAATGGTTTCCTTTAAAATAAAATAAAACCCAGAACTCCAGCTAACCCTGGAATGTTCATGAGCTACTCTAAGGCTAACTTCCTACTATTAAGTGATAATCTGGCAAAATTTCAAGCCCTGTAAACCATGAGAGCACAGCTGCCTATGTGGACCCATTCACAGAAATCCTATACATTCATGTTAATAGCTGGATAAAGGTAGCAGTACCCACCAGGAAGAATTACCAAACTAACTCAAAAACAAGCCACCCTGGTGGAATCACAACATCAGTAGAGTGTATAACAAAGGAAGAAGAGCATGGCAAAAATTAGGTGGTGTAGCAACCACCAGTTTAAAATCACTCTCATCAAACTAAACAAGTAACTCAGAGAACATGTAAAGTCTACCAAAGCCACATTTGAGGTAAATTTGGCCTCCCAGGCCAAGTACAACCACAAGGCATTCTTTAGCAATGTCGACAGCCTGAAAGGCAATACACAATTGTTTGCAGAACTCATTGTTAATAGACACACCTATACTGAGTCAGAAGATATAGCAAACCTACTGCCAGACAAATTCCGCTCTAACTTTACCCCCTCTCTCCTCTCAGCTTGCACTCAGAAAATACCATCAAATATAACTCCCTCTACTATCACTAGGAAACTGGTCCTAACTGCTCTCTCTAAGGCCAAGAGCACTGCATCGATTGGCCCAGGCAATATCTCCGGATGCCTTCTAAGTAGCATGAAACATGACTTATCAGACACTCTGGAATTGTTACTTAACTGTAGCCTCCAAACAGGCTTCTTGTCTCATGAATGGAGAACAATTACAGTCAACCCTCTGCATAAAGGTAGGCCATCTACAGATCCTGGAAATGACAGATTCATGAGTCTCACTAGTCTCGTATGCAAAGCCATGGAAAGAATTATCATGGAAATGGTCAGTAATGACATAAGAAACTTCCAAACATAGGACCCAACCCAACTTGGTTTTGTCAAAGGCAGATCATGCCTACGCAAGCTAGTAGACTTCATTGAGAAAGTCACCAAAGTAATGGATGAGGGCAAAATGGTTCACACTGCCTACCTGGACATGGCCAAGTCATTTAACGCAATACCCCACTAAGGCATTGTTGATAAACTGAAGAGATTAGGTATAAACCCTTATGTCATCTGGTGGAAAGCCAGTGGAGTCCATCTCTACAATGAGGCCAGTCACAAGTGGAGTCCCTCAGGTATCAGTGCTGAGACTACTCCATTTTGGCATTTACTTCTTTGAAGTCAAGGCCAATGTCAAGAGCCTCTGGCTGACCAAATTTGCAGATGATTGCAAATTAGGAGCAGTCATAAAATTCCCCACTGACACTAATGTTCTCCAGCAAGGGCTAACATAGACAAATAACTTGTACCAGAGCCATGGACTAAAACTAAATGCCAAGAAATACATAACAGTATTCTTTGAGAAATCATCTACCCCTGGTAACTATCATATTAACAACACACCCCTAAGAGTTGACCCAGTAGTCAGGGACTTGGGCCAGACACATAGACAGTAATCTAGCCTTTGACCACCACATGTCTACAGTGTTGATGAAGTCATTTTATTTTGTGCAACTTATAAACACGGGTATGGCATCTAAGTCTAAGGAGGTCATTATTTCACTGTATTCAGCATTCATCAGACTTATCATTGAGTTCAGTGTCCCCTTTGGTATGTACTTAGCCAGGCACATCCAACAATTGGAATGTCCACAGAGGTTCATCACTAAAGGAATACAGGGTGTAAGTAACATGTATAGTGCAGACTGCCTCAAAGCAGTGTTCTGTCTCCTACAGGCTGTTGAGGGGAGATCTATGTCTGACATATAAGGCATTATCAGACCCACCCTGATGGACTTCCTGTATTTCTGCAAAACAAATAGCACCATAATTACCCATTTCAAAGATTTAAACCTTGCCTGTGATGTAAATATGACCTGCTTAGGAGACAGGTTTGTATCCCAGATACAACCCCTTCTCTGGAACAGGCTCCCCATCCATGTGAAGAAGCATTCCTTCCTAACCCAATTCAAGTGTAACTTGGACAATTGGAAGGAGAACAGGAAATTCATCCCTGTTTGGCACCTAGGTCTATAATGGACACAGGCAGCCTGTAAATGGTTCATCTCCCAGGCCTTTGCTTGTAAATACTTAATTTCCCCAGCCCCTACTTACACTTATGAAGGGTAGCAAAACTTGCCAGAGATTTGGGATGCATGGCTAGGCTTAAAACAGTCCTTGTGGATGTTAGCCTAGCACACACCTATGATCCTATGAACCTCTAATACCATGCTGACAATGGCTCAGCACTCAAAATGCTAAGTGATGACAGACTGAAGAAAAAGGAGCTCAGGAGAAGAGTGAATTGTGGAGATCACTCTTCTCCTTTAACCTTCTTTTTTGCAGAGGGCAAGCATCCTTGCTCCCCCACACCTCAACTTATATATATATCAACACTGATATTAAATCCCTCAGAGAAAATGGAATATTTTGAGAAATGGTCATCTCAGACTTAGCATATGTAAATCTGTTAATTCAGCCATTCAGCCTCAGAATTTCAGGACTCGCTCTAGCAGGTCATGACATTTCATATGTTTACCATTGACAACTTTCCCTGACAAAACTGTCAGTCTTGTTCTCCCCACTGTCTTTTTAAGCATCTTTTTCAATACTTATCAAATCTCTCCTTGCAATCCTATAAGATATACTATAGTCTTATCTTCCATACATGCTTTAGTTTTCAAGTAATATATCAGATCCTCCACTTTCTACACTGTGAGCTTGTATTTTACCACCATTTTTTCCTCTGCCAAACATTGGCACCTCTAATGCCATTCTGTCAGGTCCTCAACTTTCTTTATTGTCTGTTACTATACAACTCTTCACAAGACTGTACAAAATGTCACCCGCTTTGTGACTTCCACCCTCTGTCTACCCTCTTTCTCTCTTCTTTTGCAAAATGCAGGTAAGACTTTAGACTGTAAACCTCCTTCTGCCCACCACATACCTCTTTTTCCTGCTCTTCCACAATCTTCCTTATCACATGACCATCTGTCATTATTTTAAGACTGTATTTTTAGCCCTGTCTGTGCCAGCTGTAGCTGTCCTTCTGTCTTATTATTTCCATGTCTCACTCATCTTCTTCTTTCCGCAGCCCACTACATTATCTTCTCCC
>NC_056731.1:434630137-434667637 GCF_019279795.1 Protopterus annectens | reverse complement strand
CAAGGAATCTCCAACAGCAATAAGGAAGAAAAAAGGGAAGTCTTTGTCAGTATACTCAAAGAAGCATCAGGCATAACAAAACAATACTTTTTTACATCCTACACCTCAGGCTTTGGTTCCTTTCACCTCCTGCTGAAACAGATCTCTCCTGCTTTCCTTGTCTCTTTGTCTAGATGCCAGTAGAGGCAATACATTTCCTCCATATGTTTCATACATTTATCTGTGAGAACTCACCAAACACTCCGAAGCCCAAGTCTCAATTCCAATAAATTTGTATTTTTAGTTATACTGCGTTGGACTTTGTATTCTCAGTGGAATTGAGACTTGGGCTTCGGAGTGTTTGGTGAGTTCTCACAGCGTTTTCTAGTTTTTCCAGTTTGTTCATATATTTATCTCCTATGACAATGTAAGTTTTCCAGGTCTTATCTCCTAGGACCTGGCACTTCACTTAAAAAAAAAACAACTTTGCTGAGCTAATTTTATCTGTAGATTTCCCATATCATACTGCATGGCAGGATGAAGCAGTTCCACTTTTTGCTGTCTGTCAAGGACTCCAGGAGGATTGCTAGATAATGCACACCTTACCAATGTCACTGTTTTTTTTTTTTTTTTTTTTGTTCTTTTCCTTTTTCCACCTTCCCCAGACCCTTTTTCTGTCCTGCGTACTTCAAAAAGAAAAAATTCAACCACATTTGTTCACCTTGACTGGCTCATGTCCATCTGCTTTACTTGGTTCATCTCATTTTGTACTGTAGCTGTCCTTAGTTTGATATGTATATCCAATAAGCACTACTATGCCTCCTCCGGTAAGCTGACAGCCTCTATCTTCACCTTCCGAACCACAGTTTTTCCCAGCACCTGTCCCAGTCTCTAGCAATCATCAAATGACCTAATTAAATGATAGGTAAAGCATGTACAGATTCATGGAAAATCTTTTGTGTTTTTTTAACACTGTACTCATGCAGCTCAGTCAACAGTTGCCTTATTCTTTTGTTTGGAGGAGTCAGTTGTCCCATTCTATCTGTCCTTTCTCTAAGGATGTATCCCACCTGGATGTTTGCAGAGTCGAAATTTCACTTCAAGCTTTTCCTTACATCATCCCCAACCTTAAACTTCTTCAAGAAGCCCATGTTTTGAATGTTCTCATGGCAGGCCCAGCTTCACCCACAAATGCATTTCCACATGAAGTTTCATAAAATTTCTCTGATTACAAAGCATAATTTCACCCAATTATCTGTGTACATTTCTGACTTTTGAGTCTTCTGTCTTCAGTTCAGCCATCTTTTTACTGACACTCACAGAGTTCTCCCTTACAGCAGCCACATTTTCTGAAAGTGTACTAAGCATGGGCAGACATCTGTCAGCTCTTTTCTACACTAGCTGTACCTTACAAGCAAGTACTGTTTGCATTTTTTTAATGTGTAATGAACTGTGGAAACACTAAAATCTGACTCTCACAATTTACATTTAAGTTCATCTACAATCTATTGAGCTCTCTGTGAGTGCAAACTTGAAATGGGTTTGCTACCACTCCATTTTACATACTGTTTCTTTTTACCCTATTTGCTAGGCTCACCTTCTTTTGTAGCAATACCGTCCTTATTTTTCATTTGTCTTTTTGTGATTAAATTAAGTTTTATCTGTAGCAGTTACTACTGCAACTGTGATGAATTGCAATATCTTATTTACTCCTGCAGTTTGTCCCCAGTCTACTTTTTTGAGATTCTCCACAGTTGATTTAAACCTCTGCCCTAAAATCCCATAAGGTCATTGTTGTCATTTGTTGTTTACCTTCCCCACCTGTAAAGTGCACAGCTGTACACTCACTGGTACTTAATGATATCTTCACCAAGACATCCCTGATACACCTTGGTTAGTATCTTGGATCTGCCACTTGGAAAAATCATAGAAAGGAGAGGTTTAACTTGCAGCTATACTTTTTCATTCCTCTGGAGGTTCCCATGTCTGTTTGGATTTATTTAATAAGTATCCTTTTGCATTACAGGGGCCCTATCATGTAGCCTCCTACTTAGGTGAGTGAGGGTAATCTAGACATTTTATTATTTTGAAAGACCTCTTGAACCTTACATATTTGACCTGGCATTTGGGAAAAAGTTTGATATTAAGCTTAATATATTTTGTCTGTCCAATGCAAACACATTTATTTATTGCTACCTTACCTTTAATTATGATTTCATATTTATCATACTGCAAGAATTCTGGACAAAGCAAAACATAATTGGGGAAAGGCCCCAGAATAGGAACAATGTTTAAATATTGATCCTATAAAGTTAGAACGTTGATAGAATAACATGTTTTGTATTAGCATCCATTTTCTAGAGAATATGAAGTCTGAAACTGAAATGTTCATCATTATTTCATAACTGCAGTCCTCAATGGTTTGCCATAAAAACACATGTCTTTTGGAGTAATAGACCAAAAATGTGAACTGGAAATCTGGATATTTTGTGAAAATCTGGACTATTGAGAGGTAAAATGTATTTCTGGTTTCAGATTGCAATTGTACTTAGTCCTAGAAATATGAATATGAATCTGAATTTAGGACTGCTTATAAAATTCTGTCCTTTGATTAGACCCCCCCAAAAGCACTAGTGTCTGAATGTTCAGTTGATTGTACAGATTATTCATGTCATTGATTATACAGAGCCAGCTCTTGTTACAGATGAAATTATGTTTGCTCTTTCACCACTGTTCTGTGATCCTGGAATTCATATGTATAAGGAGCAGGGGGAGTTGGACTGCAGGAATGCTTGTACTCTTGCAAAAACATGTATTTCAAGAGATGTCTTGGGAGTAGTGTCAGGTTCAATGTACTATATTTCAATTACAATGTTGTCATTGGCTATTCATCTGTATTTTACATATTTAAAGTAGACGTGTGTGTGTGTGTGTGTGTGTGTGTGTGTATATATATATATATATATATATAATATATATATATATATAATATATATATATATATCTTAATTTTGTGCCTATCTTTTCATCAGATTTCTGTACCTTGTCTTTTATGCATTTCTTTATTTGAATCATACCAAAGTCAGTTCTGCCAAAAAAATATTTGCTTATGTTTCAGTGAAGTTTTCTGCTTCTTTTATCCTGACATTATAAATGTACATCATGTTTAACTTAAATGTGGAGTTTTTCTACCTGGGCCTTCGCTGAATATTTGTTTTGCCCAGCTGAACTTTTCCCGGTCAACAAAAACAATTAAATAAGTAAATAAATAAATTATAACCTTTCAAAAATTTTGCATTTTCTGTAGAGGATAACATAATAGTTGAACATAATGAAACCGATATGTTTGACAAGCTGGAGGAAGTTAAATCATATAGAAGAAAAATAATGCCTGGGGATTCAATAAACTATGTGTAGGCTTAGTGTGAAGGTTATGTGGAGTTTCCATGTTTGTACAATGAACAGCAGTGCTAATTGCATATGCATTCCATACATCGAGCTTATGCGAATGCAGGCATGGTTTTGAGACAAGAAACCATGTAAAGCACCATGAACACCTGCAGCCTTGCAAGCCTATTTGCCAATGAGCAAACTAGGTCTGCAGGATTGTGAAGAAAGCCACATTGACTACCAAGGTTAATATAAAGAAATTTATACAGTTCTAACGCATTATATGAAAGTGCAGTCAGTGCAAAATAGTGTGCAGACCTGTTTTAGGCATACTGAATAAAAGTTTTGCTAGTGATCAGCAAAGGCACATAGTCTGCATTAGAAATATGTATTCAGGGAAAGTGTGTGTTTATTGAAAAGGGACACAGACGTGAATTGTAGGAATGAACACAGGGGAAGAGGACAAGTGAAACATGGTAATGTACAGCAGATGAGGGCTTGTCAATGTACGTATACCACAAAGACAGGACAGTTGTAGCAGGAACAGTAATCATATGTCGACATGATACAATATGTACTGCTATTTACACCTTCTGTGTGTGTATATTCATATTATTTCACAGTTTTTTTTATATTATATCACTGTCACACAAGGTGACTTATCAATGGATCAGATTTCTCATGACATAAGCATCCTGACATGATCACTGGAGAAGACTTTTATCAAGGACATTATATACAATAGGGGGTAGGTGCATATTGTGAAGATCTGCAGAATGAAAGTAATGTCAACACAGGTCTTCACCAAGTGGAACACACAGCAATAAGCTCGTGGACAACAGTAAACAGAAACACATACAATCATGGACAATATCATAATAATACCACCATTACTCTGTGTCAATGGCAGAACATATGTGATTGTGAGTTATTATCCATGGTTCTGCAAGAAAGTGTTACGTTTTTTCAGAAATCTGTAAGGGGAATAAAGCACACCTTCCTCAAAAATTAACATCTTTTGGAGGTGTTAAGAGGGACACTGTTACACTTGAAGTTTAATTACAAGCAATCCTGGCTAGTTAACAGGTTTGCATGGCATATATATGCTACAATCCACACTTTCATGAATGTCACCCTTGCCATCAATATTGTCAATCAGCTATGTATTTATTATGTGCATCACAGGAACACTTAGCATATATGCATCTTATATAGCACCTTGAAGGGGTTCTGCACTGTCAATTCCTAATGGTTACACATAAAAAAAAAATATATGTATGGCCTATAAGATGTGTGGGAGCTCACTGTGGCAAAAGTGATACACTTAAGTAACTCATCCCTGGAAGATCTGTTGGGAGGTACTTGCAAAAGGGGCATTCTACTCATTTATTGGCATGATGAGGGCTGCAAATAAGGGAACATACTCAGGAGTTGTGCTACATACAAGGGAGTGGTCACCACTGTGGACACATGCTTGTGGACATTCTGCATACCATCTACCTGAGTACACAGGTCACATACCACATGTTCTGCTCATAGGGACATGCTGTCTATATTGTAATTAGGTTGTGTATTTGCTTTCATAAATTAATGAATCCCCCATGACCTTTGTTCATCTATTGTGTCTTCATGGCTTTGGCAAAAATCCTATGAGTGTGTTAATACTGTCTACATTATACCAATACAAAATTTGTATTCAGTCATTGTCCACAGTTTGCAGTCGTCCACAAAGCTGGTTAGACAAAGGATGTGCAAGTTATTCTTGATGTCTGAGACTTAAATACTGACCAGGAAAGGGCCTAGTACAGAACCATGAGATACAGATCTCATTGCTGGACTCTAGATAGAGGGGACTTCACATACTTCAATATTATCTGTCACATATGTGATCTAGTTGTCTAACAACTTGATGATATAGGTGTTTATGAGGATCACATTTAAAATCGCAAATCACAGTGGTTCGAGTGCTTATATGAGTGACTCAAAACCACGAAAATGTAAACATCGACAGTTCTTAATGTTTGAAAAACTCAAAAAGCAGATTTGCTGTTTTTCGAACATTACTGTCGACAAAAAAAAAAGTGTAAAGCAGGGGACAATCCCTCCTGCACCCCTCCATGTGGGGGACTGCAACCCCCCTACTTTATTATTCTAACTCCAGGATTGCACTACAGTGGGGAAAGGAACCATTTCCCAATCCCCACTATAGTGCACTCCACCCCAGAATGTCGAATGTGCAATGAGTGAATCTTACTGTGATTTCACTCATTGCACATTCGAACCTTTTTTCCATTTGGCGTTTGCAGATCTTGCAGACTGCCTTTCGCACAATTGCAATTTGCCTGTGTGCAATACGCACATCTAAAGGTAAACCATTTATGACCACTTCAGACAATATTTCTTTAATACCTTTGAGTATGCATTTGCGTCAAATGCCTTGGCCATGTCAATTTAGGCAGGATGACTTCTTTGGAAATGTCAAATGCCCTCAGTGACCTCCTTGAATCCATCAAAGAGATATAACAAACAGGATGCAGCCTTAAGAAATCAAAAGTGTTTGATGCACAGTCAGGAGATTACCTGTGTCCTTTTTGAGAAGGTCCATCATGACTCATTGGTCTACCTCACAGATGAGGAGAGTCAGTAATATGAGTCTATAACTCCATGAATCAGGTGATGGCCATCCTCAGTCAGAAGGATGCATATTGCTGTGCACCCTTCTATGAGAACAGGCTGTTTGGAGGCTGTCTTGAAGTAGGGATGCAATTGTGTCTGCTAGGTCAGGTTTTAAGTCACACAATAGGCAAGCTGTGATGTTGTCAGGGACCATTGATTCTGTGTTATTAGTCATAGATGAGCTGTCCTCCTGAGAATAAAACTGAGAAATGTTTACACGTATACTTTGGCTGATGGTCAGTGGGAAGAAAGTGTTAATGCATGAGACAAACTGTCAGCTAACAGATTGCCTGTTTTCTCCATTTGAGTATGTCTGGTGGAATCCACAAACAGCTCTGTGCTTACTTATGCTTTATCCTTAACATTTCACATTTATTAGAATGAATGATTTGTGAAAAGACCTCCAAATACAACCTTGGTCTTTCATCACATTCCACACACAGTCACACAACTGTACCAATGTCATGAAATTACATCAATTGCACAACATATACCTATATGTGCTTCATAGGAAAACTGTGTTTGAGTGGCCTTATGCCATTTAAGGACACAATACAGATCAGTTGCTTGTGGCTCATGCAGAACATTTCCTGACACAAATGCTAATAGCCACACAATGGTGCTGTTGACCCTCTCAGTAATCCTTGGCTCTAACAAAACAACTGCACATACAAAGAATTCCACAAGGTTGAAATTGAATCAAAGCATATGATGAATTGTTTATATCAGAACATAACAACATGTGGATGAAGCAAGACTTATGTGCCCATGTAATCTGTATGAAATTTTATTGATGTCTGTCATGGAGCATATAATAATGGTATTTAGACACATGTACACCTGTGCCATACTGCAAGTATGACTGTGATGGTGGAATGTAGCACACAAACAATACACATAAAACTGTATCATACCATGTCAAGCAGTTCTCAGGAAGCATATTACTACAGCTGTTATAGAAGGAGTATGTAATGAAATAGCAGCAGTGGCCATCAATGCATTAGCTCACATCATAGATTGTAATACCCTCTTGTAGCCATACTGTACATCCACACCGCAATATAGTACATGTCAATCATAGCAACATTGACATGTCAACTGTTCTTAGGGTCATAGGACATTATTAGGCTAACAACCAACATCGCATAAAATCCTATCCATTATTATACCTTTAACACAAACTCCTTGTATTTATATGATGGAAAATAGTAAGGCTAGTGTGTGTATTTGTTGGCTTGCATTACATACTGCCACTGTCCATATGGGAAATGTGCACCATACCATGACAGAATTAGCAATCAGACATGCAGTGGTCTGGAGATGGCTTGCAGAGGCTCATGGCAGTACTCTGCTTCATGATGTGTGTATGCATATTTGACATGAGTACATCCTCCACTCTTCTGTAGGAAGGGTGTCATGTGACCAGAGGAAAAAGAAAGATGGTGGATGCATGGGTCTATGTCAAAGGTTCTCCTAAGTGGTAGTGAAATGAAGAGCATTTCCAATGATCATAGAATGACCATAATGTACCACCAACCACACACACATAGCAATAGACTGGGCCTGATTTGAACATTACCCTGTGTTGGTATAGAAGATGAATATCATGCAATGTAGCAGTAGCAGCACCACATATGTCTGACTTTAACACTGTCATGCTGCACTTTATGGATTATGATAACATTATTGTGTGGTGAGAAGAACATGTTGGGAGGATTGTTTGACATAGATGTGGAGTCACATGTCTGTGTAAAATTGTCCCAAAATTAATATTTGGACAATACACTCTCAAGATGCCTGTTGTCAGATTAGAACCTTTTTATATCTAGGTAAAGTAGCTTGAAAACACAGTCGTTACTGTTAATGCCACAGCACAAGTTTGTCTTGAAAAATGTCAGATTTGGCATATTATACAAGATGGCATCATCAGTGTATGTTACAAGAAGATGTTTCAGGAGGATCTGACATAGCTGTGGACAAACGTCATTCCAAAATTGTCACCCCATTCATTGTTGAATGCACACACAAGTCAGTTGACCACAGTGAGAATAGAACCCCCATTTAACTATTTACAAAGTATAGTAGCTAACACAAGTGCCACAGTACAAGACTGGCTTTTATAGTGTCAGACAACACTTTATAGATAATGACATCAGCAGTGTCTGGTGAGAAGAAGATGGCAACAGGAGTGTCTCACATGCCGGTCAAAAATGGTCTCTTAAAGATTGGTTGGGAGGGTGGCCTAATGGTTAAGGTGCTTGCCTTGCAAGCACAAGGTGCAGAGTTTGAGTCTCACAAGGGATAATTGGCTAGGCTCTAAAGGGTAGTTAGCTATGACACAAATGTGAGCCAAGTAAACACACATGCAAACCCCCATACCAACTGACAGCAATGAGAGTAGAACCCCTGCCTAACTATTTACAGAGCACATTACTTAACACAAGTTCCACAGCATAATTCTGGCTTTTTTTAGTATCAGACAACATTTTGTAGCTGATGACATCAGCAGTGTCTAGTGAGAAGAAGATGGTAGCAGAAGTGCCTCACATGCTGGTCTAACATAGTCTCTTGAATGTCGATCAAGTGAAGACACACAAACACATATACACTCACCAGTTGACTACAGTGAGAGTAGAATCCCTACTTAACTATTTACAGAGCACAGTTCTTAAGGCAAGTGTTACAGCACAAGTCTGGCTTTTATAGTGTCTGACAACACTTTCTAGCTGATAACATCAGCAGTGTCTGGTGAGAAAAAGATGGTAGTAGGACTGTCTCACATGCAGGTCTAAAATAGTCTTTTGAATATCAACCAAGTGTAGACATACAGCAGTAAGATTAGAACCCTTGCCTAACTAAATATCCCAGCTAGTGAACTCTGAACTTCACGTAAACACCATGGCATAAGTCTTACTTTTGCTGGACAATTTAAGTGGATGGCATCATCACTAGATGTTTGAGAGAAGATGTTGGGTGACCTGTATGAAATGGATGTGTAGGCAGGTACTACAGTCAAAATACTTGTACATTGTGGGACGGTACATGTACTGCAGTCAAAATACTTATACAGCGTGGGACTGAGACAGCTTATCACACTATATACAAACATCTGTCAGGAATGCATGCAGCAGAAAGGAAACATATGTAGCTGTTTCACAGTATGTTGTATACATTGCACACTTAAATTGTCACATGCAGACACACATTTTTTATCATATTTGAGTGTTCATATTTGGGAAGAATTGCTATCCACATTAATACGAGTATAAGACAATCTGAATGCATATTGTCATTATAAAGGTGTACATGATGTGTACAATGCATTATTTGTATTTATTTCTGTAGTGCAGTTGATATTTTGGAACAAGTACTGAGGTACCAAGTTTCAAGTGAATGGGTGCAGGTAACACATGACTGAGTGTAAACGTGTTCAGTCATTAAAAAATGCACACCCTTTGGTTGTCTCTTTACATGGACTTTAATGAGATGAAGACTAACTAGGCAGTAAAGATAAGTACTACATGCTAGTAAGCACTTCTCACAGTGCACTGCTGAGCAGCGCTTTTGTGCAATTGATGGCTAAGTGTGCATGTAAGATACACATTTAAGGACACAAGTTGAAATTGAGAAGTACTTATCCATACTGGCTTTGGTGAACACAGCTTACATATTCTATGGTGTTCATAACTAGATCATGTTGGATGTGTTGTGTCATAAATTGTATAACCTTAAAAAAGTGTTTATACTACTTTCTCCATTTGCACGTAATTCAGGAAACTAGCAAATGTGGGTCTCTTGTTTCATTCACTTAATGAGTTGTATTGGTTTGCTTTCCTCCCCGAAAGCACTCTCTAAGCAGAAATGCATGGCAGTCAGCACTCTGGACAGTACTGAGTGGAAGAAGAACACCTCCTGCCTGGCTGTCTCTGTGCAGCAGGTATAAGAACACTGAGCTCTTATTTTGAGCACAGGTGATGCAGGGTTCGAATCCAGATCTAGCTAATATGTTTTCATATGTATTCATGATGTCATTAAATAATTGCATGTGAAAATTATTGGAAATGTCAGAGGGAATGACTACAGTGAAGTACTGTATAAAAAAAACAGTAGTCAAGTGATTTATGTCAACAATACACATATGGAGGTACATATTTATATAGTCATCAGTCTAAATATTTTATATGAATTTCTAATACGAATGCCTTTATTCTACTTTATCTGTGTGCTTCCTTAGCATAGAAGGTTAAGCAGCATTACACAGAGGTAACCATACCATACCATAGATTTTAAAGAGGCATTCACTGTCACTCTGCATTGGTGTGCAATTACAAATGATGCTCAAACTAGGAAGGCAAAAAGTGAAGGGCTTCATTGAGGATTTCTTATTTATGTGTATGGTGTGTGATTCTATTTTTGACCAGATTAAAAATGTGAAAATGGGGCAGATAGGAATGTGGTGAAATTCAAGGCAAGCAGGGGGAAAAACAAAGGGTAGCACATATAAAATGCTCAGGGGGTAGGTAGGAAAGAGGTAGGAAAGAACCATAGCTATCCACTTTTCCAACAATGTAAAATGAACATGGATAGAATATTGGATGAATCTGGGCTGTCAACTCAGCAATGATGGGTGTCCACAATGCAATCATGCTGTACAGCCAATTGGACCAAATCAAGTGTGTCAAGAAGACAAATGTGCAAAGTGGATGTATGGGATATTTTTTTTTGTGGGACAGGTGCACATTTTTTGGATTGGGTTGAATGTTGCTGTACAGGTTAATTGATTTAACTTTGCAGACATGTATTGTGGGGACATAAATTTTAGGACTTGACACATTTTTGTGTGGCTTTACACACTGAGAAAATTAATTTGTACAATGTGAGATTCAAACCAATGCAACATAGACAAAATATATTCTTCCACATAAGTGATTTTTCATCCTTGCCACAGAATAATTGCTTGCTGGATATGCTCATTAATTATATATAAATACACATGACAGAGTGAGGGGTTAACACTAGATGTGTGTGACCTGACAAGGTCTGGTTTATAAATTCATGTGTGTATATCATTGGAGTCTAAGTCCATCCAAGGCCAGAAACGATAATTATAATTACAGAACCATAACTGTCAGTATACCCTCAGTCACACATATAATTCATATGAGCTCCAGTGCTATACATACTTACTGTTATTTACAATTATGTTTACATTGTTTTATATTTTATAAAAGTGAGTGGACAAGCATTATTCTGGCTCTGTAATTGTGTAATTGAACAACCATAATTGTACTGATAAGCACAGTTGCATGTGTACTATATTTCTGATATCCTGTGAATGCTAAATGCCATGCCATAGATTATTGTTATTTTTTATATAAAGTAAAGAAGAACATCAGTAAGAAAAGTTTGTCCTTAGCTGAATTAGTACCCAGACTCATATATACAATATCCCTTAACTTACACCTGCTGCTACATTGACAACTATGCAGTAGCTGTATCTGTTCACATTAATTACTCTGTATGTATGCTGACTGCTGCACAATGCCACTGAGTGTGTTTGCGCAGTGGCAAACTACACATGATACAATATATTTGTTTTGAAGTTGTCTACTGTCTGCTTCCTGTTTGCAGGTGTCCTGGACCTGCAGGTGTTGTGAAAGATTTCTAACCATTCCACAGTGCCGCCTAGCCGGTTTATGCAATCATAAGAAAAAATGCAGCAATGTATCCATTTTGTAAATGACTACAGTTTGCTTCCTGTCCGCAGGTTTTCTGTCTGCTTCATGTGTGGGCTTATTAGACCAGGTTTTCTTGAAGGTATGTGACGAGCAAAAGTGACAGGCAAATGTTATCCTTCTAAGCAGTATTTATTAGGTTTTATCCTTAAAAGACAAATGTGGGAATTGAATCACGATCTACAAATAGTATACACTGTGTGGTTCATTGTGTGTTACACACACTTGGTTCATAGATGCAATTTATGTAGTATTCTTCATAGAAGTACATTACATGAAATTGATTTGATTTATATGTTTCACCATGTATGAGCTAAGCCGTGCACCACATAAATAGTAATATTAAAAAAAAAAACATAAAAAAAATTACAAAATAACTTTTAGCACACATTAAAGATTTTTACACAAGTCTGGATTTGAACTGTCACGCCAATGAACTTAAAAAATGCAGTAAAGGTGTGTTATCCGTCTTTCCTTCTTTGCCACAGAAACAGCACTGCAGCAGGAATGCAAATCATTCTGCATATAAACAAGCCTCATTTCATTTACAATATTAAAAAGACATATACCACTTGTACACTCTCAGCTGTTTGCACGTGTATGCTCAGTGTCATGCTATAGATATTGCTATTACATATTTATTGCAATGACTGATCACACAACCATTTATGATTATGTTTGCACCAATGCAGCTCTGTCTTCTCTTTGTATTGTGTTCATTCTTCTCTTATCTGAGCAATGATCTCAGACATGCAGTCTGTAAGGCATTTTGTATCATTGTCCTTAAACTGTATGAGAATATTAAATGACAACAATATACAGTTTTCAACAAAGGCAGGGGAGTTTGGATATAAGGCTTGCTACAATTGCTTCTACACTTTGTAAGTGTATCCTGGCTGACACACCCACTGCAGGTAATGGAGTCTGAATTCTTGAGTATTCCTTCTCCCCCTTACTAACCATTCTCAGTTGCAATCCACTAGCATGAGTCTACACCATAACAAGGTAACCGTGTACCAAGAGAACTTGAAGGTGAGAGCATCTGTGTATTTGTAGAACACAGATAATTGAAATTCCTTTAGATTTATCTGCTCAGAATGCTTTTGATGTTGCTAAGGTATGATTGTATTTTTCAGGTACATGCTAGATTTGTTCACATGTTATGAACACAACTGTTTTATATATATATTCATGTAATAAGAACGATTTATTGATAAAGAATGAGCACTTTCGCGGTAAACTACCGCTTCATCAGATACAAATTAAACTACAATAAAATCAATTTAAAAGTATGTAGCATAGTTTAAAACACTGCTCATTGGTTTAAAATCTAATAGCAAAGCCAATCATTATGCTTATTCACTCATACAATTATGCTAACAAAACTCACCTTTATCAATAAATCGTTCTTATTACATGAATTTTTCTGCATCCAGAACTGGATTATTTTTCTGCTTTTGCCTTTTGGAGTGGAAGTGACTATAAGCGATAGCTGCTGTTCTCTACTCAAGTGGGGTAATTTATCAGACGGTTACCTTGTGTTTTTGGATACTGAGTTTTTGGCACCGTACCGCTTGCCAGGTTGGCGTTTGGATTTTACAACTAAAGTCGTCTCTATGTTTGGAACTGCTGCTTTGTAACTGTGAGTTTATACACAAGTATGACTAGAGCGTAGAGCATTTAACCAACAACGCTTAGTATTTGCAGCATACCTAATTTGCTCTATTTACATTAACACAGGCCTCTCCCTCCAGGGGTTTTATTTTGTATTTTCGGGATTCTCCTTGTTTGTTAATATATATATATATATATATATATATATATATATATATATATATATATATATATACAGCTTTATTAACTGTCATTACAATTGCTATTGTTAAAACTGGATACCTTACATTCTTCTCCATCTTCTTCCATGGCAATGTAAACTATACTATTAGAACTTCAGACATCTGTGGCATTATAAACACAGTCAATGTATGGACACTGCTCTTAGTTTACAAACAAGTAATGACCACACAGTGGTCATAGGAGATTCACTTATTAGAGGAGTTGATTATACTTAGAAATCACAAAAGGGAAAGGACTGTAATATGTCTTATCCGGGGCAAAAATATCTGGCATTCATATAGCAATAAATAGACTGCTGTCATCAAATGTAAAACATAATGAAAAAATAGAGTAGGATACTTATTACTCATCAAGGGTGAAACTGCAGGAAACATCATGTGCTGGAGTGACTATAGACCTGCAAATTACTCAGTGGTACAAAGAGATATTGAGCCGTAAGTGACATGAACACAGGTAATAAAACCTGTGCAATTACATTTCTCATGCTGCTGAAATAGTGGTCTAAGTTAACCAGTAAAAGTGGCTAAGGGGATTTTTTTTAAACAAGCAATTTTTATTTTCCTATTTTCACGTTACAATAATGGACTTTCCAAGATTCCTTTTTACTATCCTCATCAATACAATATTACTTGTCATTTCACAAAAACAAAATACTTCTGTCTCTCTCATGAGTTACCTAAACAATATATGTTTTCTGACTCCTAAAACAGACAACCTTAAACATTGTCTTAAAACTATGTACACATATCATTACATTGACTATGTTGTTGTTGTGTCTTTCGGCTTTCCCAGGTTAGGGGTTGCCACAGTGGAACTCCAGTCTGCTAATGATTGGCAGCAGATTTTTACGTGCCGAGTTGCCAGCTCCGATGCACAACCTTCAACGAAGATATGCCCATTCACACATATCACCACACAGAAGACGCTCTAGCTGAGAATCGAACGGGACAACGTCTTACTGTGAGGCAACATGTACATTGAAATTTAGGCCTGATTAAACTCTTTGACAGTGCAAGTTCAAGGCAGTTAGTAAACCCCATATCTCTGGGCCTGTCAGCTTCCATCCTCTTTAGCTGTTTTCATCCTTCACAAATGTTCCATTTCTGCTAAAGGATTGTTTTGTTACCCTCACCCTCCCCTTTTAGTTGCAAGCTTTGCATCGCCTCCAGCACTTTCTTTACTTGTGCCATCTCTGGTTCGTCTTTCTTTTTTTCCATTTTCTACCAATGGATTTTTTGCTACTATTACTTATCAGCACCTAGCATGAACAATACCAACCAGAAACATACTAACTGGCACGTGTGATCACTCCTCAAACTCTATTTACCTTTCTGCTTATATCCATTTTATATTGGTGCAATTCTGTCTAGACATTCCCAAAAGATATGCTCCCACAAGCCTGTCACATCTCCAGCACATTACCAGAAAGATCCCTAAAGATTTGTAATTTTGCTGGTGTGTAGTCATATTTGTGTTGGCATGTGCAAGTGAAAATATGGAATTGTTTTAATTTTACCACGTATCTGGGACTGTCATAAATGTTTGCCCATTTCTCTTGCAAAAATTTTCTCCTGGTCTCACATTCAAGTCTCATTCTAGCCTTACATTTCATTGCGCCTTGAGCTCACACAAAGCTTTGCAGGCTGTACTTATTAGCCCCTTTGTACTAGCTGAATTAGTTCTAGCCTCTGTTACTAGATCTATAAAACCTGGTGATAACCACCCTTCCTTCTCCCTCTCACAAATCCTCCATACCTCTGCTGCATACCACATCTTTGCCAGCCTGTCCACCTCTCTTAGCTCATATTCTTCTTTAACTTCTTCCCAAGTTATGATCTGCTCTCCTCTCATCATCCCTTTCCTCCCCAGTCCTGTAATACCCCTGCACTGGCCTCCTCCCCCTCTCTTAACATTCATTCCATATCCTTATCAGTATAAATATGCCACTCTTCATCTCATTTGCAAGATCTGCATAGTGTTCCTCTTGTCTACTTTTTTAATCAACATTTCATGCTCCACCTTCATCAAGTGTGTCTCCTGCTCCATCACAATTTGTGCCTATGACATATTAATATAAATATATTCAAGTACCCTTTGCCTCTTACTTCCATCTATCAGCCCATTTAAATTCCATGTTAGGATGTTCATCCCCTGCTCTCTTCCTACTCCCTTTACTGTGTTACTGTATACTCCTATGCTGTCTCTCTCCATCTTGTCTCCTTTTTCTCGTACAGTCCCTGTAGTGATCTCCTCTTGTTGCCCTGATGGCAACCTTACCTTTAATTGTACCTCCTCCACTGACATTACACCTTTTCCTCTCTCCATTCCTTCAGATTTTTAGGATTTTTAGTGATTTGAAGATCCAAAAATCATCCCCCATGTCACAACAATCTTCCTTTTTAACGATATACATTTTGCCCCTTCCTTTTAGGTATTTGAGGAAAATGCTCACTTTTGGTAAGTATAATTTAGGTTTGCACTATTTCACTTTCCTCTTATGACATGGTACTACTCTCCCATGTATTTACTTGCTACCTTTGTGCCCCTACATTTAAACAATTACCTGTTATGTCTTACAGTGGTATCACCCCCTCCCCAGCTTGTTTGCTGATATGTGTCACA
The DNA here is from genome assembly GCF_019279795.1 of Protopterus annectens. NCBI lineage: Eukaryota > Metazoa > Chordata > Ceratodontiformes > Protopteridae > Protopterus > Protopterus annectens. The sequence goes on along the minus strand of NC_056731.1, from coordinate 434,651,378 downwards.
CAATTATTAAGTTTTACTTACACATTTACAAAATGTAACTTTTTCCACCTAAGCACAGAGGATGGCAACAAAACAAACTATCTAAAATAGTCAAGTCAATAGTCCAATACATTTTGAATTGCCCTATTTCCACAACTTTGTAGTCCTTTAACATCTTCCTTTGAAAAAGAGTTCCAAGAAACATTTACAGGTTCCATTTACTTTTCCTCTTTACCTTCATGGGGGTCACCATGATCTGCCTGCATACCTCTCAACCTATTAGAGCAATAAATCTGGACAAAGCCATAAATAATGGGGGGCAAGGGCACTAAAATAGGGATAATTTTTAAATTTTAATTTTTTGCTCTTACAAACTTAGAAAGTGGATAGAATAACAGGTTTTGTATTAGCATGGATATTCTGAAGGGAAACAAGTCTGATTTTTAAATGTGTGTCATTATTTTCTGACATCAATCCTCAATGATTTGCTAGTGACATGCCAGAAAACCAGAATTTTATAAAACAGGCCAAAAATATGAGGCAAAAATCTGGACATTCTGCGAAAATCTGTACAATTGAGAGGTATGTCTGCTTGTAATGGCAGCAGGGCATCTTTGTGTAAAGAGTCTCTAATCTCACGGAATGCTCCCTCTTCTCTTTCATCTTCTGGTTCATCTTCAAATGGAATACTGGAAATAGCTTAGTAGACATAGTGTCCTCTTGAGTGGGTTGCATCCGTTGCCCCTATACATTTGACTATCTCCTTTGTCACTCCCCTCATGACCAATACATAGTTCCATTCTTTTAGTTAATCTTTCATTGCATTTTATGGGTCAAGGCAGGCTTTAATACACAGGAGAAAAAGACCCTGAACATCACTGGATGTATCAGTTTAAATCATAGATTAAGTTGCTTACATTTTTTATAGCTGGCAAAAAAAGCATTTATTTTCTATCTCATGTGAGGAGCAAAAATCCTTACTCACATATACTCTAGTATCTCCTGCCTTTATGATTGGCCTTTCTTCCAAAGAATCAGGAACAAGTCCACCTTTTGCAGACTGGAATTTTACCAGTATTGGTCAGGGGACAGAGTGGCTCTTTGGCTAGTTAGGTTTACTCTGTGTACTTTCCTAATGCATAAATCTTCTGCCTGTATTTCTGTATAAATAGCTTACAGTTATCCACTTCAACCTTCTGCAGAAAGCAGAACACTGAGTTTTCACATCTCAGTCTGCCCTTGAACTCCACCATTTTCAATACCAGCTCATCAGGTTTCAGATCATGCTCTACATCCCTTTCCTTAGTTATGTCCATTATCTCGTCTGAATGCTTCAGCTTCCTGCGTTTTCCTAACATATGAGGAAATGTATTCTGACAGTGTACTGATAATTTTATAGAGCTCCTCACGTATCTTGTCAAATTTATTATCCATCAATGTAGCTGCTGTTTTCTGCAAGTTCACCAACATCTTTCAACTTTTACTCCATTCAGATGCTGGACTTAACTGGTGCAGTGGCTAATAATCATACATTTACCATTTTTCCTGCAACTGCCTTGTCACATTTTCTTCTCCTGACTATAATTTGTTCCTCTTATGTTTTCATTTTTTTTCAACTTCTTGGAAAGCCAGTTTTGTAACACCAATGGGGATTACCTGCCTGGAGGTCGGCTTATCGCTACTCAACATGTTGCTGCCATGCTGGCAGTTTGCTAATGAGGACAATCGATAAAATTAGTTCTGAAATAAATCCCAGACTGAAGACCAGTGAAGAAACTAAAATGAGGACAGCTGAGAGTGATGAATGAAAATTTAGATGATCTAAGTGACCTAATATGTTGTTTAGTAGTAATTAAATTATGCAGGAACTTATGGCTGTCCACTTATAGGTGTTTGTATACCATGGTGCTGATGATGTGTAAGGTGATTCTGTGAGGAGAATACTTGGGCCTGTGAGTGCTAGGCAGTTGTGTTGTCGCCTGATTGTCCATATAATAAAGTGACAGATTCTGTTCTGTGTCATCTTGTAGCTGTAGCAGGCTATGTGTGCATATGTTGTTAATGATAGGCAGGGCAAACCTTTAAGTAGATAGTAAGATCCCTTTGCCAACAGCCTGGCTTATATGGTTAATATGTTTCAGATGTTACAAAAAAATAGCACTGCAGGCATTATCCACACCATATTGCAGATAGGAGGCAAAAAAGTAAGTGTGGGGTCAGTTCAGACTCACAGATATGTAGAGGACTGAACATTCTCCATAGGATAGATATTAGGCAAGTGACTTTCCAGGTAACTTATCACACAAACCAGGAATCCCCCCCCACAAACAAAACAACTCACAATAAAACACTTGAAGGCAGGAAAGATGCAACCTGGAGCCATGTTATTCCAAGATTTCACTGCAACCACAGATTTAGTGCTTTAATCAGGTTATATCAAAGACTTCTTTAGAATCTGAGTACACTAACAAGAATATACTTTTTAAAACCCACTGAAACATCACATACTTGTTCCCCCAGCCAATAAAAAATGGTAGCTAACAGCACAACTCCTCAATAAGCGACACCTTTTTAATTTTAAGGAGGTACACCTTTTCTAAAAGGTGCAGAATTTTAAAATAATTGAGCTTATAAAACCAGAAACAATAGCAAACACAGTAGTCACCCAATAATACTTTCAAACATAGTATGATGTAACTTTAAAATACTTTGAATAGAGAAGTTGCCATTTAAACCATGTGGTACTAAAGAATTTAGTCTAATCAGCCAAAATAACTCTCTCAGATAAATAAGATATTCCCAAGGCCCCTCTCAAGAGTTCTTTTGTACACTGTCCAAATTAAAGAAGTGAATGGGCCGGATTCATGAAGGCTTGCACGGAGTCTAAGAGTAGAGTAGAGTAAGACTTCATGCAGCCGACATGTCCGACAAGCGATCCAGGAACAGCATTGCAAACAGCCCCTTAAACTGCTCCTACACAGACAGGGCTTGGATATGCAAATTACCTCACTTGCAGCCGAAAGGCATGCAAATGAGGTAAATTTGTGATCCAGGAAGCACAAACCTGTCCGAGTAGGAGCCGTGTTATTTGCAGAAATGTACTCAGTTGACAACTGAGTACCGTTCTGCAAATAGCACAATGGAGCTGTGACAGCTCCAAATAAAGGTTGCATATGGTTGAGGGAGCATGCCAATGGCCAAATATATGGCCATCGGCAAATTTCCCCGATGCAAAAAATAAAAATTAATTTTTTTTCCTCGATCGGCGAGGTTTAAGCTTAGCGCAGCACCGCGCAAACGGGGTGCGCTATAAAAATCATAACATAAGAAAATAAAAGCCACAAATAGGCATTTTATAAGATATAATAATATACAATGCAAGTGAATGGCAGGCTGAAGACAACATGGCTACTGAGTAGGGGTTGCTAAGGGGGGAACTCAGTCCAAGAGATGTATCCAAGCATTACTAGGCAATCCTATGCAAATGAGGGTAAGGATAGTGAATCCCAAGTCTACATAGCAAATGAGCTCAGTCAGTGGAGTGCAAGACTAGGATAAGGGGAGTAACAGAGTAGGATATAGGTGACATCATTAGGGGGGTATGTATGACAGTAGCTAATCTCATTGGAGCAGAGTGGCATGTGTTAGCTGTCAGTTGCTCATCACTGGAAGAGGTGTGTCAGTAGATATCCTAGCTAAAGTCAAGAAATAGAAGGTGTACACTGTGGGTATCACCAAAGTTTTTTATAAAAATGCTTGCAACGTGTATGCGTGGTTGTGCGCACCTATAAACCCGAGTAAGACAGTGTGCGCACGTGTAAGCAGAAGTTAGCATGTGTAATGTTGTCTAAATCTGTGTTAGCACATTTGCACCTGTGTGCGCGCGTTTAAGCATGTGTAGGGCAGTTTAAAGTCTTGTAAGCGCCTTTGCACTTGTGTGCACATGTTTAGGCAGGAATTAGCTAGTGTAACTCTGTCTAAGCCTGTGTGTGTGTGTGTTAGAGCGTGTGCGTGCATCTCCGCGCGTCTGCGCTAGTGTGCGTGGTGCTGCCCCCCTGAGGAAATGGAAAGGGAAAAGGAAGCACAACAAACAGTAGGAAGTTAACCAGGGAGAGTCAGCAGAGCTAGCAGGTGGAAATAATCAGAATCAGGCAATTACACAGGCAGTAAACCAGCCCAGCCCAGCACTTAAAACTCTGCAAACAACTTTTCACCAGACACTGCAGCACTGCAGTCAGCTAAGAGAAGTAAATACCGAAAAAGCTGTACTGAGACAAAAAAATGTTAGTGGCTGCCATTGCTGTCATAAGGCGACATATGCAATATGCTGAGGATGGTGACAATGGTAATGCTGCTGATCAACACCCAGTGCAGAGATGGAGAAGAGTGTACAGGCCCAGGGTAACCTACCAGGGGCTACATGAGCTGGAGATAGTGGAGCACTATAGAGTGGACAGAGACCTCCTGCAGCAAATTGTTGAGCTGTGCAGGCCATGTCTCACACACAGAACCAACAGAGGGGAACCCATTCCAGTGGAAACCAAGTTATGTGTTGGCCTATGAATACTAGCAACAGGTACCTTCCAGAGACCAACTGGTGATATGATGGGGATATCACAGGCATCAGCACCCGGGGTACTGCACCAGTTCCTGGATGCCATGTCAGCACATGTCAGTGATCATGTATATTTCCCCAATTCCCATGAGGTATTGGCCAGACATTTGCCAATGGGGACATCCCACATGGTCACCTAGTGGGGGATGCTGGCTATGCACTGGAGCCGTGGTTGATGACACCCATCAGAAATGCACACACACCTGAACAGGAAAGCCATAATGAGGCACACGCACAAACACGAAATGTAATCGAGCGTGTGTTTGGGCTGCTCAAGTCATGGTTCCAGTGCCTGAACACATCTGGTGGAACCTTGCAGTACTCACCAACTACATGTATGCAAATTGTCATGGTATGTGCTATGCTACATAATCTTTGGCCTTGGCAAAGAGGCAACGCATAGCACATACACTGGCTGAGTAGGAACCCTGGAAATGATACCTCTCTCTGACCTGCACATTTAGTAAAAGGGATGCCTAAGTTGACACTACCTGCTTCAAACATGTACAGGGAGTGTAGTATGTGCATCCAACATAGGCAGCCCTGCAGCACAACCTGAGGCATTATTGCCATGTGTTAAGCAATTTAAGGTAGTGCTAAACAGCATTTACCACCATGTAGTATATGCAACAGAATTGCACACACCAACTAGTATAACTGTGGTCAATGTCGAGTAATATTGGGCAATGTCCAGCAAAGTTGCTGAATATACAGCAATGTCGGACAAGCCTGGTCTAAGCAGGGCATAGCAGAACAAAAGCCAACATGCTTATATTTGCTTAACTGGCTCTTAAGCAGTCTGGTCTGCTCAGTATGGAAATATAAAGCAGTGATGGGCCTCGAACCCAGAATACTGTGCACAATAGTTAAAGTACTGAACCACTAAACCATGACAGCATTGCACTGTTCAGCGAGTATAAAGGAATGTTGATAAGTCTATGCAAAGTATCTCATGGAAACCCTGCAGGCACAGCATAATCCCTGTTGAGTTATGACACAAAGGTGAGTCCTGTAGTAAGAACAGAACTTGACTTCCAACACACACAGTATAAATGTTAATATTGGTCATGTTCACACACATCTACTGGACTTCAGATCACAACATACTGAAAGGTCACACTGGGCATGCTCACACATGAATAAATAAGACATATGTCAGGCAACAAAACATGGAAAGCCTGAACTGGGCATGCTCACACACTTAGGCCATGTCTGACTACAGCGGTGGGCCACACATATCTGGCAGTTGTATGTGTTAACCCAGGAACCTCTCACTATCCAGCAATCCACCCTGTGCACACAGTTACATGACAACAGACACTTATATAATATAGTGGAACCCTGTCATGATCAAACATGTTCAGCAGATACCTAAGTTGTTCATAGAAACTGGGAAAGCAAAGATGATAAAGACCTGCAAACAGTATCAGCAATAAATATTGTGCATCCCAAACATTATCATAGGTTCAGAGGTCGATACTAGGCTATCTGCCCTAGGGTATGTACAAGCCTAGCCATAGTGTGTTTTGCTTTTGCAGCCCTGTCAGATAACTACACTGTGCCAGTGAATAGTAGGTCACACAAGATAGCCCATGTACATTTAGGCTAGTGTGCCTCTGCTAGCAGGGACACAGAAGATATCCCATGGGTAAACATACAATCACCCATACAGCCATCAAGATGTCCCCTGTAGGTGGTTAGTGGGTGGCTCTGCCTATGTGAAACTGTGATCACAGTGTGGAGTGAGTGGAGGCCCTGGAATAAGAATATGTCCCTCCAGCATGTCCTATTAACATCTGTGCTGAGGTATATGTCCCTGGAGTGTGTGGCTACAAGGGAGTTGGCTATCCTGAGGTGGAGCATGTCCATTAATTCTGGGTTGGGTATTACTGCAAACAACAGGCACACATCATATCCGAGTAGGTGGTAAGAGACTGAGTAGAGCTGAAGTTACTGCATCTGAACTGTGCAGGTCATCTGTGTGAGTCCCTACATCTGCTTGGTGCGAAACATATAGGTTCATAAGTTCATAGGTAGATACTAGGCTATCTGCCCTAGGGCATTTATAAGCCTAGCCAGAGTGTATTTGGCTTCCATCTCCCTATCAGATTAGTCTACTGTGCCTCTGTAAATTAGGTCACAGAAGGTACCCTTTAAGATTAGTTTGCTGTGCCTCTGTCTAGCAGGGACACAGAAGAGATCCCAGGGGTGAATTTGTGATTTCCCATCCATGTGTCCAGAAATTGGCTTGAAGAGGGTCAGCGATGGGCTATGTCTAATATGAATTGGGATTCTATTCCAGAGTGAGGGGAGCCTCTGGGAAATGAATCTGTCCCACCAGCATGTCCTTTTTATTCTTGTGCTGAGGTTTAAGTCCCGGGAGCGTGTATCTCTAAGGGACTTGGATATTTGAGGAGGAGCATGTCCATTAATTCTGGGTTTGACATGGCTTTGTATGTCAGGCATAGACTGCCTCTGAGTAGGTGGTAAGCAACTGAGAAGAGCTAGAGTTTCTTTAGTTGAGCTGCATACGACATCTGTTTGTAGCCCATGATCCTCTTGGAGAGGTACTTTTGGGTCTCTCCAGTTGCTGCAGGTGTCGGGTAAGGTACATCCCAAAAGGGCCATTGTATTCAAGTATGGGGCTGATGAGTGACGAGTAGAGGGGCACAATAACCTCTCTTGATCTAGATGCGAACCCTTTTCTGATAAGGTGGCATATATAGAAGGTCTTTGTAACCACTTTGACAATGTGATTATCAAAGGAGAGATTACTATCTACATTGGTCCACAAATCTCAAATTACTACTTCTGTACTTAATGGATTACCACCTATGTGGTAATTTGTGTGCACCTTGTTTTTCCCAAAGGGGATAACTATGCACTTTTTAGCATGTAGCTTGAGCCCGTGGCACTGGCACCAAACATCCATCTCTGTGAGACCCTTCTGGAGGATGCTTGTGTCAGCTGGAGAGTCGAATATGGCCCCCAGCTTGCAGTCATCTGTGAACTTTGTCAGCCATAATCCCCCTGCGTTAGCCTGAACCTCAGAGAAGTATATACTGAACAAGAGAGGTCCCAGAACTGAGCCCTGTGGGATTTCACTTGTAAATGGTTTGGATTTGGACATGGCACCTGTGATTCTGACCATGTGGGTTCTATCCCTGAGCCAGTTTGCAACCCATCTTGTGATATAGGGGTTGATATTTAAGCTGTAAGCTTATTTATGATGCCCGAGTGGGGTATTGTGTCGAAGGCTTTTGCGAGGTCCAAGTAGGCTGTGTGGACTACCTTGCCCTCATCTATAGCTTTGGTAACTGTTTTCAAAGAAATCAACTAGGTTTAAGAGGCAAGATCTGCCCTTAACAAAGCCGAATTGGGTAGGGTCCAGTATCTGGAGGCTCCCAATGTCTTTGTTTATGAGTCCCATGATAATACGCTCCATAGCTGTACAGACCAGACTAGTCAGGCTTATGGTGCGATAGTTCCCAGGGTCCATTGTGGCACCACCTTTGTGGAGTGAAACCACTGTAGCTGTACGCCATTATTTGGGCACATATCCTGTAGTAAGGCTAAGTTTGAACAGTGACTTAATGTGAGGGTTCAGCTCTTCTTGGAGCTTGTGTAAGACACAGCCTGGGACACTGTCCGGTCCCATAGCTGCTGTGTTTTTTGCTTTGGAGAGGGCAGCTTTCAACTGTGATGTCAGGAGGTTACATTCAGTTGGGATAGGCATTTCTTCCTCTGGGGGTGAAGGGGGGGAGTGGTTTGTGCTGAATCTGTCTGCCAGGATGTTGGCTATGTCTGTAGGTTTGGTAGGTTTGGTATATTTTGTACCGTTATGCAACAATTCAGAGCATATCTGGGAATTTCCACCCATATTATGGACATAACTAAAGAAGGGCTTGTGATTATCTTTAGTGTCTAGGGCAATTTCCCTTTCGAAACTGGCCTTTGGTGATTTTATGAGGTATCGAAGTTTCTTGCTAATACTGATCAGAGTTGCCTTCCATTTTTGGGATTTTGCTCTGTCATGTAGTAGCTTCCTCCTTCTGCTGTATAGCTTATTTATGGCCGTGGTCCACCAAACAGGTCTCCTGTTTTTGGAGGAGTGAGTCTTCGTTTTATTTGGGATAGCAAGATCCATGCATTCTTGCAGGTGCTCATAGAATGCATTTGTAAAGGATTCTGCGTATTGGCCTGTATTACCCTCTGGGCCATGGTCTTTGAAGGATTTCACCTCAGTCTTGAGAAGTGCAAAGTTGGCTTTTGAGAAATTCTTTACAGTGATTTCCTTGGCTGGGGGTGGGGATGAGATATGGATGTCCATGGAAATTTGTTAATGGTCTGATCTTACCAATGAGGGGTTTACCTCTGGTGTGGAACATAAAGTCCCCATGTTGGTGATGACCAGGTCCAATATATTGTTCCCTCTTGTGGGAGTGGTGACCAGTTGTTCCATCACATTAGTTTATAACTTCAAGGTACCGTTGGGCGAGTGTGTTTGGGCATGAGTAGTTGTCGCAGTCAATTGTCTATGGAGGTGGGTTTATCCTTTGAGCCTCACCTAAAAAATGCACTATGGCGGTGGCAAGAGGCATGACCAGTATACAAAAGCCTAAGGGTGACAGGTGCAAGCCATCCTTAGAGAAGCAACGTGGCTTGTCGGGCATGTCATCCCAGGCTGACAGACACTGGATCCCCATTGAATGACACCAATACTTTAGACAATTGTTGAAACTGATCATTTTGTCTTTATACTCTGGCATCATTCTTGGTGAGGGCAAGATACTACTCAAGGTCAGGGTCATACCAGCCTGGGCTACATGATCAGAGAGCTCCTCTATGTCTCTTTTCTTGTAGTCCAGGGAGGTACGTCTCATATCATTCACACCTGCATGGACAATGACGGAGTCATTCTTGTACTTGCTTTGGAGTGACCTGAGTGCTTGCATTATGTGGTGGATCCTAGCACCTGACAGGCAGCTTATAGTGACCTTCTCCTTGTTCAGTCAGTTGAGCAGGACGTCAGTGTGCTGGACAATAGAGTCCCCTATAACAAGTGTATTTGGTGTGTTGTTTGGCCTTAAGGGCTGTGACTGTGAGGCACACTGATCTTGTGAGATATGTGATTCGTGGGTATTGTTGAGGGGTGGCTGTTGCTTGGGTATCTGTGGCCAGTACAGTTGCTGCAGGTGTTGGGTAAGGTACACCCCAAAGGTGGCATTGTAACCATGCACGGTTGTTATTAGTATAGGGGCACAATGACATCACTCGATCTAGATGTGAAACCATATGGGATAAGGTTGCTTATATAGAAGGTCTGTCCAACCACTGTGGCAACGTGAATGTCAAAGGTGACAGTACAAATAAGTCATGTCCCCAATCACCTAACAACACCTACCATATGTAATGGAGTACTACCTATGTGTTAATGTGTGGGCATGTTGTTATTCCCAAAGGGGATGACTATGCAACTAATGGCATTTAGCTGTAGGTCATGGCTCAGGCACCAGTCATCCATCTCTGTGAGACCCTGTTGGAGTATGCATGTGGCAGCTGGAGAGGTGATTATGGCACCCAGTTTGCAGTCAAGTGCGAACAAGGTCAGCCATATTCCCCCTGTGTTAGCCTGTATGTCAGACAAATATATACTGAACAAGAGAGATCCCAGGACCGAGCCGTATGGGATGCCACATGTAACTGGTGTATAGTCAAACATGGCACCTGCAATTCTGACCATGTGGGTGCTATCCCCGATCCAGGTAGCAATCCATCATGTGAGATATGTGTCCATATCGATGCTGGTAAGCCTATGCATAATGGCCCAGTGGGTTATTGTGTGGAAGGGTTTAGCAAGCTTCAGGTAGGCTGCGTGTACAACTGTCCCTATGTCGATGGAGCTGTTAACCATCTAAAGAATACAAACATGTTCAAGAGGCAAGATCTATCCACAACAATGCTGAAATGTGTAGGACACAGTGTCTGTAGGTTCTTGATGTCTATGTTTAAGAGTCCCATGACAATATGCTCCATAGCTTTGCATAACAGGATAGTCAGGCTTATAGGGCAATATTTTCTGTGGTCCGTTCTGGCACCAACTATGTGGAGTGGGACCACTGTCGCTGTACGCCATTCCATGGGTACATATCCTGTAGTAACTCCGATATTGCACAGTGATGTAATGTGAGGGTTACGTCTGTCATGAAGCTCATGTAAGATGCAGGCAGGGACACCAACTGGTCCCATTGATGCTGTAATGTATGCTTTGGGGAGGGCAGCACTCACCTGTTACTGTGTGGTGTCAGGGAGGTTACACTCTGTTGGGATGGATAGTTGCTCTCTAGGGGGGGATGGGGGGAGACATCTGCACTGAACCTGTTTGCCAGGATGTTGGCTATGCCAGTGGGTTCAGGGTAAGTGTAGTCAGTATGCAGTAACTCATAGCATATCAGTGAGTCTCCACCCAGGTTCCTGACATAACTGACAAAGGCCTTGTGATAGTCCTACGTGTCTGGTGCAATTGTCTGTGAGAAGAAGACCTTAGATAAGTACATGAGTGATCATAGCTGTCTGCTAGTACAGATCACAGATGCTTTCCCTATCTGGGATTGTGCTCTATCATGTAGTAGCTTCCTCCTGACATTGTACAGCTTATTAATGGCTGGTGTCTACCAGATAGGTCCCCTGCCATTGGAGGAGTGAGTCTTGTTGTTATTTGGGGTAGCACAATCCATGCAGTCCACTAGGAGTCCATAGAATGTGTATGTAAAGGATTCAGCAGTCGGAGCTGTATTTGACACTGTTTCAGGGTCTCTGAAGGATACCACCTTGCTTTGGTGAAGTGAGACATTGGCTCATCAGAAGTTCAGCAAGATTACCCAGGATGGGTGTGTGGAGTGTATATGCATGTCCAGTGAGATAGATGTATGTTCCGACCTTACCAATGAGGGGTATATTGCTGGTGTGGAACAAAGAGTCCCCATGTTGGCGATGATCAGGTCCAATATGTATCCCCCTTGTGGCTGTGGTGACTGGTTGTGCCATAGCATATGAATTTACAAATTGTAGCGACTGTAGGGCAAGGTTGTTGCGGCTTGAGTAGTATCCCCAGTCAATATTCGTGTATCTGATGTCACCCAATATAATGGTGTTTGTGGAGACCATCATATCCTCCACTGCTCCCAGGAAAGCCGAGTGTGGTTCCTGAGTATGGGAGGGTGGTCTGTAGTAGGCAACAAACTGAAAGGCAGTTTTGCACAATGGTAGTTGTATATGTATGGTCTGCGATGCTTAGTGCAGTGCCACTAACCCGGAGGTGTGTGTATCTGTGATGTATATGGATACATCCCCTAGTTGTGTTGTCTGTTCCAAGTCCTGTGGTTAGAAAGGATGGTATAAAACATAACCTGGTAGTACTGGTGTGCATATGTGACCCTGAACTAGGCATCTGTTAGTGCACATATATTGCTATCCTCCATACTGAGGGGAGTCCTGAGTAGCCGCAATATGAAGGTAACACATCTGGTGTTGAGCAGCATTACCCTTAGTGTTATTTAACCTGTAATGTCTATGTAGGTGGGTTTGTCTTTTGAGCCCTGTTCAACAGATGCACTATGGTCGTAGCAAGAGCCTTAGCCAGCATTCAAAGGTCCAAGGGTGACAGGTGCAAGCTGTCCATAGTGAAGCTACATGGCATGTTGAGCATGTCACCACAGGCTGACAGACACTGTATCCCCTATGAATGACACTAATCTGTTAGCCAAGTGTTAAACATGATATGTTTGTCTGTATACTGTGACACCATACTTGGTGGGTGTAAGATGCTAGACAAGGGCAGGGTCATACTGGCCTGGGCTACATGATGACACTGCTCCTCCATGTACCATGTCATGTGGTCCAGGGAGTAACGTCTGAGGTTTTACGCACCAGCATGGACAATGATGGTGCCAGTCCTGTACTTGCTTTGTAGTGACCTGACTGCATGTGTTATGTGGCAGATCCTGGCACACAACAGACAGCGCAAAGGGACTATTCCCTTGTATGGGCTGGTGAGTGGTACGTCAGTGTGCCTGACAATAAGTGTCGCCTATCACAAGTGTATTATGTGTGTTGTTTAGCCCAAAGGCAAGTGACTGTGTGGCACACTGACATTGTGAACTATGTGAGATGTGGGTATTGTAGTGGGGTAGCAGTTGTGTGTGTGTGTGTCTGCTGTGGAGGTCTCTGTTCATTTACAACATCCGAGTATGTGTATGTGTGATAATGTGGTTTGAGTGCTGTCGCCAGAGGATATGTGAGACTGATATGTGGTGTGTGTGGTTATCCTCACCACCTGATAGACTATGCCAGTCATGGGTCGAGAGAGTTCAGCACACTGTATGTCTCTATAGGTGCATCTCACACATATATCTGGGTTTGTTGTGAGAAGGAGAGTGTTGTCTGTGTACATGAGGCAGATGTGACATTGTGTTTACATCACAATATTCACCAGCTGGACTGGAGAGTACACACAAAGCCGACCCCTGAACATGCCGGGATATCATCATGACATACTCTGTAGCCAGATGACAAAGGATCAGTAGGGTGTTAAGTGTGTATAGGAGTATAACAGGGATTAGTGCTCAGGTTTGTTTGTGTTCTGTAAAGAGTAGCTGAGAAGGAGTCCAGACTGAATCATGACACCTCCGACAGCTATGTCATATATAGCAATGTACACACATATATGTCATGTGTCAGGGCCAACTGTACCTGACTGACAATGCTGACATCCTGACAGACAGGCCCATATATACATACCCACCTCCCACCGTTGATAGTCCATATCATCATACCAGGAGATATCACATGTAGAATGGATGAACAGCTACCCCCAATACTAAAAGCATGGCATCAACTGGACTACATTGATTCCCAATATGTGTCATGCATAAACTACAGAACAAACAGATCCTGCACCTGAACAGTCAGCTGAACCCCCCCCCTACACAGGATGTGGAACCGTTGAATGTGCTACAGCAACATATGGCATTCCACACAAGTGTTGGTGCACAACACACCATGGGAAGTACAGTCCAGTATGCCTATGAAGTATGATCTGTACGGCCATGGAGTCCATCATGGTTGAAGTCATAAACCGAACTATTGGAAGCTGACATACACACAACCCTACTAACCGTGGTATGTTCATGTGCAGATCATGGTTGTCAAACATGCTAGACTGTTTGCAAGGCAGCCACACAGGACATACATCACTGAACACAGCTACACATGTCTCATATACACTTTGAATAGCCCTTTATCAACATCCCAGACACATGTAGTACCCACAAAACCAACAAGCTGTGCATAAATATGTGTTGACATATGAAGGAATGTCGATGCATCCACAGATAGATGATACAAGGTAAGGATTATGAGTTCCTGTTCCAGCTGTTGACACCTGATGACCCACATGGACTATTCCTGGAATGGCATAAAACAAAGTGTACACACATTACCATGTCCAGTCTGATGATGTCACCACCCTAGAAATACAGACAGAGAAGGAAAACCACCCAATAAAACAAATAGCATGCTGTGCTAATGCGTCTCTTTCTCTCTCTTTAGTATCATAACCTAGTTATGTAGGGGTTTGAATCCTGCAAACATGGGGTGTGTGTATGTGTATATAATTCTCCTTGAAAGTAGTGGCCTTTTTGAAGACTAGGAAAACACACTAAAGATGTACATTCCTCTTTGGAATGACTGATGATGTTACCACCCTAGAAATACAGACAGAGAAGGGAAACCATCCAGTAAAGCAAATAGCGTGCTGCGCTAATGCTTCTCTTTCTAGTATTATAACCTAGTTAGATAGGGGGTTGAATCCTACAAACACTGACTATGTGTGGGGGATGTGTGTGCAATTCTTCTTGAAAGGAGTGGCCTTTTTGAAGACTGGGAAAACACACTAAAGATTTACATTCCTCTTTGGAAAGACTGATGATGTCACCACTCTAGACAAACAGACAGAGAAGAGAAACCACCCAGTAAAGCAAATAGTGGACTGTGCTAATGCATCTCTCTCGAGAATTATAACCTAGTTAGGTAGGGGTTTAAATCCTGAAAACACTGTCTGTGTGTGTGTGTGGGGGGGGGTTGTATGTGTGTGCAATTCTCCTTGAAAGAAGTGGCCTTTTTGAAGACTGGGAAAACACACTAAAGATGTACATTCCTCTTTGGAAAGATTGATGATGTCACCACCCTAGAAATACAGACAGAGAAGGGAGGCCACCCAGTAAAGCAAATAGCACATTGTGCTAATGCTTCCCTCTCTAATATCATAACAAAATTGGGTAGGTGTTTGAATGCTGACTGTGTGTGTGTGTCTCTCTTGGTCAATGCGGGTGTGGGTCTTGCTTTTACTATGTTATGGCATATTATGATTACAACAGTAAGTGCATTGCACACATCAGGTATATGTGCTGCAAATATATATGTGTACATGTTCCCTTAACCAGTACATAGGTGTGAAGCCTGCATACTACATGAATACATTTGTTGCCATTGACAGGTTGTGCCGCAGCTTCTCAGATTGTAGGTCACATATGTATGTATGTGACAGGCCCATCCACTGTCATGATCTGTGGCCAAGGTCATCTGTGCCACACACACCCATGACAGTTACTTTACAGTAGTGTGAGTGAGGGTATATGCCTGGGGTATATGTCAGGCATGCTCATACACAACAACGACTGCCAATAATGGACAGTCTTTATAGGTGTACAACCGCCTTGTGGATATGCATCCAGGCCTCCAGTGTCTCATGTGACACACCTTGGGACTCCACAATACCTATGGATATGTGGATACCAAGGGACACATGACATGACATGATGCTGTATGTACACATTGGTACCCAACATACATGTTGAGGGCTACCACCTCTATGGTACTGATGGGATAGTAAGTATAGTACATGTGGATGACTATGCCATAGTTGGCTTACTGCTATACAGCATGTATCACATGACAGGCATCTGTCTGTATGATACCCTTGTGTAGGATATGTGTCCCATCCAGGGAATGAATTGTAGGCCACTGCATGCATTACCAGATGTGATTGGATACATCCCTAGTGTGTTTGCATGTACTTGAGGGGGCTATATGCCAAACAGGTGTGGACACAGGAATGGGTGGTGGCAATTACCACTGGTTAGTGTTATAGTGCAGCATGTGAAGGATACAACTGTTACTGAGTTCCCTACAACTGTGTGTCATTTGTCAGGGCATCATCCAATGATTGCTTATAGTCATGCTGTTGAGGTTATGTATACTACCAGACTGCAAATCATCGACAGATACTAACAGTATCACCCACAGCATGGTGTTTACTTATGTCATACACACATGCCTACCCATGTTAGTACATAACTGTAGTAGAATGCATACTGGCCATTGAAAGATACTATGACATGTTAACAATGTGTACAACAGGGTATGCTACATGTCCCATGTGTCCACTATGCACGTACATACAGACAGTGCGCACCCACCATGTTCACAGATGTACACTTGCTAATCTGTACTGCACACATCACACACATACTGTCCACTCACTAACACATGCTGGCAACACATTACACGTCAGCCAAGTGGCACATGGGTGGACAACACATAGTCAGACCTAACAGTGGTGTAAACAATGCTACATTGACAATCAGAGCTTTGATGAATAATGTCTGCTAAGATATACCTACAAGGATGTCATTACACTTTCCTGTTGACAACTTGCTAATATTGCTACACTGCTATAATGTCATCCTGTTCATCAGCACCATGTTAGCCTGTTCCTCCATCAATGTTACAGATGACAGGAGACGACACAGGTGTCATCATATGCAAAGGGCATTTTGTTGTTTGCCAGAGCCTGACATTGACCCTTCCAATCGACATGTCTGCATGTGTGTGTGTGTGTGTGTGTGTGTGTGTGTGTGTGTGTGTGTGTGTGTGTGTGAGGGATAACAGTGCAGCATGGGCCAATGTTGATGTAATGTGTGTGTGTATGTGTGAGCCCTAGTTGTTTAGTTAATGTGTGTGTGTCTGCATGCACACAGCTCCACCATGTGGCTGGCATATACAGTAGTTTGTGGGACAGCCACAGACTTTACCTGCTAGGCTGTACAGATCACTGTCTCCGGCCACAGACACAGTACCTGTGCCTGGCAGGGGTGCTACAGATAGTATCGGGTACCAACCCTGACTGGGTACTGTCCTCAGAGGAAGAGGTGGGATGACTGCACCCATGTCCCTGCTGGGGATGGCCAGAGCCATGTGCACATGGTCTACTGGGATGGTCAATGGACAGGCCAGCCCCAGCATTGCTGGGTCTGGTACTGCCACTACGGGAGCGGCTGTGAACCAGGGGCCATCCGCGACCACTGCCAGCTGTTGCTGTTGCTGGCATGTATCCGCATCGACGTTGCAACTGTCCCGCACGGTCCTGGCTCAAGGATGACATATTGTGGAGGGCATCTAATGTCTCTCCCCAACATCTATCAATGACCTCGGTGTAAGTCCAGATGGCACCAGCAACGTCACGGATGCTGTCATTGATAGCGGTGTAATGTGCCCTCTGCGCCCTAAGTCCCTGCCTGATGTACCGTTCCATACGTGCCTGAGCCTGCATTAAAGCCTGGAAAATACTGGATGTCATAAGACCAGTGAGGGCACACCTGCCAGGGGCAATACGACCAGTGGTGCTCCCCCGAGAACCCCTGGACCTCCGCCTATATGGTACCATTCCAGGAATACGGCTATAGCTGCTGTGAGGGGATGCAAGTGCCATGGGTACCACACTCTCCTGGTCAGTGCCAACTGCATGCTGTCCCTCGCCTATGGCCATTGGTGCTGAGGGATGTATTGGCAGTATGAGTGTGCGCATAGATGGGGTTAAACACTGTGTACTGTCGATTGGTGGACCAACGACAGACCCTGTCAAACCTTCCTGTGTCAAAATACATGTCTCATCATCAGCACTATTCGTGGCAGTGGCTTAAGGTTCCCTTCTGCATTCGGCCAGCCCTAACTCAGCACCTGTAAGAAGAAGACAGGAAACACACTTTACAGTCTGCACATGGACACGTGCACACATGCACACATGAACACATGCACACATGTACACATGCACACATGAACACATGCACACATGCACACATGAACAGTAATACACTCCTCATTACAGCACATACACACACATACCAGCAATCCAACACATACTCTATAGTGGGTGAAGGTGGGTGTCAGTATTACAAGGTAAACAGTCACCACACACGTGTCAGCATGCAGAATATGTGTTGCACAAGACCATACAGTGCAAGTGTAGACACCCCAATGTAATGGCAGTATACATGGCTTTGTTGCAACTGTGTCATTGCTCAGTGACTGGCTACACCCTGGAACATAATTTGTACATGGACACAACGTTGCTGTGCAATTATTATCAGCTCTGCAATGCCCTGTGCACCATCACTCACAAGTATACATGCCATGGCTGCATGTGTTATCTGTGTGACACATAGATATCAATGTCTGAGAACAGTGTCTGTGTCCAAAGCAGATAATAGTGGGCACGGGTGTAGCACATGCATGCTATGTACACACACGGGACAATTGCTGCATGTTGATGTGAAGGTATCCCAATGCCCTACACGGCCACTGTACAGTGGTTATGGTGAGTGTGGGACATATTACAGATATGTCGGTGCCACACAAGGCATGGCATGCTACACAACTGCAACATTAAACGCCACACATACCCAATGTGTGTCAAGTGACCTATACACCCACTAGCATTCCAGGACATATATGTGACACTTTGTTTGGATGGCGACTGCTGTGCATATTGGGTATACTGGCATATGTAAGCACACACACAACATGCTATGCATATTGTGTATAGGTGCATATGTTTGCACGTGCACAACATTGAGATGCAAAGCAATGACTGCTATGAGTAGTACGGTGGTCACTGTAACTGGATGGGATGTAGTACCCTGTGCCATCATCAACATGCATCCTGTGGTCACTCACAGCTACTAATGTGTGCAAGACCACTGCCTAGCATGCTGTACCTAAACTGCAGTGCTGTAGCTATGTTCACAATTACACAGACACCTTGTACGTGGGTGTGTGAGGTGACCAGTAGGGAGCATTGCCTAACATGACTGTGTTATGTGTTGCAGAGTGTTGCACACATCCATTATAGGACTCTACCCCTGAAGTACAGCATGTGTGTGTGCAAGACGTGTGATACTGACGTGTGACCTTACAGCGGGTGTGATGGGAAATGTAGCCTGTTTTCATGTACTGCGTATGATAAATGTGTTCTGTTGTGTACAGCTGTAGCAACTATGCATATCTAAGGTGCAGTACAGTGTTGCCACACTAGTGTCTGCTGCACTGTGCAGTGTATGTGATTGAGGCAGCTACTGACTTCAATGAGATGATTAATGTCTCACAGCAAACATGGACAGCATGCATTATGCGTAGGTGTGTTACGTGTACATGGCCTACACCTCACCTATGACATGCACATTTTATTACCAATATTAAAGTGCTAACACACTCACCAGCATGTACCGTCTGCCCTGCTGTTACACCAGAGGGACAAGAATATGACACAGTTTATCAGTGACCACAACTGTGGCATTGCTACCGTGAGTGAGTGTGCTAATCTACAGTGGAACAACAGTCAACAGTCACAGGTGTGAAGATACTATTCCAAATATCAGTATTGCACACGAGAGGCAGCACAACTGCTAAACACACAGTACACATCTCTCATAAGCATATTCTAACAATACAGGTAACGGTAGTCTACAGTTAGGCCATATTACCTGCATGCTCCATGTCATCCTGCTGGGTAGCTCCGGCCTCCATGATGACACATGCATGATGTTGTTGCTGCTGTAGGCCAGGAGCCACCACGCTTTGGAGCAGCTCCTCCACTCTGGTGAGGGGGGGATGTATGGGCGCCCCACCACCTGTGGCAAGCTGTTGCCTATGGATATCAGACGTACACTGCCGGACATGTCTAATTAAATCACTGCAGTGATGGCATACCTGCTCATATGTCCGGTTATGCATGCCTATGTCATTTACCCGACGAACAATATCTTGCCACAGTGCAGTACGCTCATGCTGGTGCTGGCTGGTCCTAGAAAAAAGCAGGGCATAGTGCTGATACAGGCTGGCCTGTATGACCTCCTCCTCTGCAGCTGTATACGCAGGATTGCGTTGATGAGCCATAACCCTGGAAGACAATTAAACAATATGTGTGAGCAAGTCATGTGGCACACTTAACATTATGAAGTACAGATATCACTTAACTGCCAGATATAGCATCTGTCTGTCTATCAGAGGATACACACGTTCAATACCACATATCAGTGCTCAGCCCACAACTGCCTGACAGTGGCTGCCACACTCCATACAACAAACCAGTATACACCAGTACTCGGCACACTGTATAGGATACAATGCACAACCTCACACTGGGGGTATATATCAAGCTAATGCATGATGAATATTGTCATCCAATGCAATGAATGTAATGTACAGTTACAGTATTAACAGTAAACCACCCTAGTCTTTGATGCCACACCCCTACTTAACATATGTGCATGGTTGTTAATATAGCTGGCATACTGCTGTAACAGAGTATACATGTTGCTAGTTACACACACATACCCTGTAACACACATGTGATTGTGGCCATGGTACAGACATCATTACACACACATTAGACATACATACAACACACAAATGTATACCAACACAGATGAGCATTACCTGTGTACCTTATAGTACTGTGTGCCCCTACTTACAAATACCTATGACTGAGGAATGTAATCTGTGCAGACTACAGGAAACACACAAGACAGTGATACCAGGGAATGTGAACATACACCATACTGTGGTGTTTAGGCCTACAGCTTCAGGTAGTACAACAGTTCATATGTGACCTGGATTCACCAGCAGTACCACTTACTGAGCATACATGTGTTGCTTCAACCTACAATGGGACACCACAGTCATACACAAGGTACTACGTCACAACATATGCCATCCTACTATGTCTGCATCCCAATAACTGACACATCTTTCTCTGCCCTCACATCTAGGACACAAACTACCATGACAGACATAACCTCACGCTAAGCTATCACACCTTTACAGACTTTGCACACAGTCAGTATCACACTCATTCCACCTCACATAGCTGGTATTGCACTGAGTACATGTGTGTGCGCATTGTGTCATAGGTAGGTACTACGCTATTGGCCCGGGGCCTGCAGCAGCCTAGCCTTATGCTACCCTGCCATTTGACACACATATAATGTGATTACACTTGCTCCTGTCAAACAGATACACAGAGGTGACTCCCATGGCATATTACCTATCTCCATAACATTCATCAGGAGTATGTATGATATCTACTAATGAGGAGCCTTGTTTATTAATGCTGGGTAGTTTAGTCCAGAGTATGGACTATTTGTGTATAGGAGCCTGTACCTCCAGCATGTGCTGTTTAGTGCATTGACAAGGATTAGGGCCCAAGGTCATGTAGCCCGGAGGGATTGTGAGGTGTTGTCATGGTGGTTG
>NC_056731.1:434575137-434625137 GCF_019279795.1 Protopterus annectens | reverse complement strand
AAGCTGCTCATGTACCGGATTAATATGTACATACTATACATGAAACAGTTGAGGACTATAAATATTTTTCTGAGATACTGGCATTCCCATCAGCCATTTTATATCGGCCTAGACAACTGTGGATGTTCAGCATTTCGTACAACCATACTATCTCCATAATGCAAGGGTACAACATCATATCCAAAATGTGGGACAGACACAGTCCAGGTATTGTACTTTATTAAAAACATTTCACTCTTTGGTTGTGACTGTCTCATTCATTTCATTATGTAGTGCATACAGTATACCTTTATGCCAGACTTCTTACACCTTTATTGGTAGCTTCAAACTCTTTCTCACAATCTCTCACTTATTTTATAGTAACATTTCAGGATGGTACTTAATTCCACGCTTTATTAACATTTATTACTGGGTTACAACAATCCTTTCCAGCTGACTCACTTATTTCATATGACAATATATACAAGGATGTATTCAAGACGTGCCTGTCCTTTACTGATGGATTAGAACACTCATTTTCAGGCTGAAGCAGTTATCTGATATTACGATACAGGTGGAAACTCTATTTGAGACTTGTTTACTCTTTATTAATGGATTACAATACTCTTTTTCAGGCTGCATCACTTATCTGATCTTAGAATACTAACAGAAGCTTTATTCTAGGCTTATTTGACCTTTATTACTGGGTTACAACACTGAACTCTTTTACAGGCTGTCTCACTTATATTCTATAATAATACCAGCTGAATAATTACTAACCTGCCTGGTGGCGCAGCCTTAACAGCCTATCAGCATAGGCTTGCCGATTCGCAGAACGAACACCTGCAGCTGTAATATAAATGAAGGGATATTGGAACATACTTATCCATACTATAGGCTAGGATAGCATTTCTTACATACTTAATTACATGGATACTTACTCAGTAGTGGGGCATTGGGCATATGATGGGCCTCCTAGATCCATCGGTTCAGTTGGTCCTCCTTTCGACGCTTCAGGTCCACATGGTGGTGATGGACCTGCTCACCAGTCCTGGGAATGCCTCTGGCACTGGTAAGATCATGTGCCAACTGGTTCCACGCCTCTGCCTTGTATGCTCCCCATTGAACCTGGCCCTGCATGAGTCGGCCTTCATGTTGGTGGACTAGGAGCCAAACCATATATTTAGACTCCTCAATGCCCCACCTTTGCACTCTAAAGCGATTACCCTCTCCGACGCCTGCCATCCTGACTGCAAGTGGGTACCACAATCAGTTATGGCGAGTATTCCCGCCTATGGGGCTTAAATATGCCGCATTTCCCGCACTTTTTTGTGATTGGCCATTTTTGAGAATTCTAAGCTGACTGCAGACCTGCTTAGTAATGGTTAATCTACCATTTCTATGTATTTGTATGTTAATAGTGGCTGTTTCTCCTGAGCTGTCATGGCTTAGTGGTTCTGTGGTTTGATTATGATGCACAGGGTCCTGGGTTTCGAACCTTGTCACTCTTTTATTTTAATACTGTCTAGACAGGCTAGGGGGTCTGGCTGCATTTAAGCAATCTAGCTCTATGTTGCTCCCCGGTGCCCTACAGTGCACTGGTTGGCGCAGCGTGCATGTCCGCACAAACACATTGCACTGGGTAAAGCACTTTTAACCTTTGGGCAACTCTATTGTGCTGGGTAAAGTGCTATTACACTATAAGCAACTCTGTTTAGCTGGCTGAAGTGCTATTAAACTATGGGCAACTCTGTTTAACTGGATAAAGTGCTAGAAAACTATGGGCACCTTTGTTTAGATGGGTATAGCGCTATTAAACTATTGGCACCTCTGTTTAGCTGTGTAAAATGTTGCTTAATGGCAGGCTATTATATATCTGGGTCTTTTAAAAATATATATTTTTTTGCTGATACATTGGCCATGTCACTGCTTTTAGTAACATTTTAATCATATTTGTCTGGTATTATTTCAAATACTGATTTAAAACATAAATAAGAAGGGGAGTGCTGGGACTCGAACCGTGAATGCCTTTTCTTTGTGTATACGCTCTACCATTACACGATTGCTATTTGGTTAATTTGCATAAGTAGTTCTTATATGCTCTTCAATGTCACAATTGCTAACTGTGGTTAAGCAATGGGCACACCCATGCAAACAAACGCAAATACGGGCAGCTATATTGTGGATTTAAAAAAAATAAATATTTTTTTCCATTTTATAACTCTGATGGGGGGTTGCAGTGTCAGGGAGTGTGGTGTTGGGTGCATGTACATTTGAGCGGACTCGCTCTTGTCTGTTGACATTATGCTTTTTAAAACCTTGCAGGGGCATGGACTTTTAGACTGCTCGGCAGTCGGACACACCCCCTGCTTGCCTACTCAGTGTAAGAGTTACGGATGAGTCAGCATGCCCTCATGAATATTCATGGCACGCTGACATCATACCATTCAACTGCAGCCTCCGAGTAAGACATATTAAGTCTTACATGGAGGTTTTGTGAATCCGGCTCAATGTGTATGCACTATTGACAAAAATGAAGGGACAGAATATGTGAATGCCTTTATTACAACTTTCAGCAGTGATGCAGAAGAAATTAGGAAGTCTTAACAAAAACTGGAGAATTTTCTCATGTTTTCAGGATACTAAGGCAATTGTTCAAAAACGTCCCCAAGTGGTTTATAGGAAAGGGAAAAATTTCAGGCAATATTTTGAAAATGTAGGTCTAAAGGGTCTAAAGTAGTAATTTCCACAAATAAAGTGTGGGTTTTGCTGTTGTTACATCTATGAGAGTGATAGTATATTGATCAACAAAAGGAAAATTCCATCTACATTCCACTACACATGTAACACGGTTGGTGTGATATACCTTGCAAACAGTTTACAGTGAATTATTTTATGTGGGGAAGACCCAAAGGCATTTAAGGGAGCGGATTTACTATGAGCATGGGATCGACATCAAAAATAAAAAGAAGAGCAATGCACTCTTTAGACATTGTTCGAAATTTCCGAACCATGACTTTAATTTCTTTGGTTTGGACATTGTACAGAGGAACTCTAGGGCGAGTCCTTGGAAAGATCTTATTTATCTGAGAGAGTTATGTTGACAGATTAGACTAAATTCTTTAGTACCACCTAGTTTAAATGACATTATCTCTATTCAAAGTGCTTTAAAGTTACAGTCATACTATTTAGAAAAGGTGTACCTCCTTAAAGTTAAAAAGGTGTATCTCATTTAGAAGGTGTATTGTTAATTATTGAATTTTACTGGCTGGGGTACAAGCATGTGATGTTTCAGTGGGTTTTAAAAAGTGTATTCTTGTTAGCAAATTCAGATTCTGAAGAAGTCTTTGATATAACTTGACAAAAGCATTAAATCTGTGGTTGCAATAAAATCTTTGAATAACACCGGGTGGCTCCAATCTGCATCTTTCCAGCTTTCAAATGTTTTATTTCCAGGCCACTTATCTTTATGCATATGTAGACACTTATGAATACCCAGTATCATTGCTTTTGTTTTACTAAGGTTGATTTAAGCTCCAGTAAATCAAATGATAACTGAGCTGCAGACTGCTTTTGGGAATTCTCTGCATTCCAGATTACAATGTCATTTGAGCAAAGGATGTAACTTGTCCTAAAAGACAGAATCAGTGAGTTGATGAAAAGAGTTAATAACAAGTTTTAAAGGACTGACCCCTAAGGAACCTCATTCTAAATAGCTGACGATGGTTAAGAATGACCACTAATTATTTGAAGATTCTATTATGTAGGTAGTCTGTGATCCAGTTAAGTGAAGTTTGGCTGATACAATATAAGGGAAGTTTCCTGATGACTAGGAGATTATCCACACCATCAGAGGACTTAGAACGTACAATGAGTTCACTCTCAGGTTCCCATAAATGCTGCATTACTACCGCAATCTTTTCTAAACTCACACTAATGGGAAAGTTAAAAGCATCTATATGAACCTGAAGCAGTCTTTTCCAAGGTTTTGATCAAAGGAGGTAGTAGCCAGTAGATATAAAAGAGCATGGAAGTTAAATGGATCTTTGCTTTCAAACAGGAATAATATTTTCTAATATCAAAAAGTTAAATAATGTGCTATATTAATGATGTGACTTAATGGACACTGAATGTGTTACATACCATAACAAACTTGGGGTAATACGTGACGCTAAAAAAATGACTTGGTGGTAGAACTGTAGAGGGTATATGCTGTAATATATGTACCTTGCATTAATAATGGTAGAGCCAAAGTTTGAAGTGATGCAGTCTTTGGAAGTTTCTACAATTAGGTTAGGACTGGTAATACTTCACAATCAACAATAAGCTGGCCACTCTAGCTTTTAACTTCCTTTTTAACATACTGATTTATTTTCAAATTCCTCTGAGATTCCTTGCAATAGATTCCTAATATTGAAAAAAAAAACACACATGGCAAAGATCACCCATAGTTCTGGTAAATTCACCTCACATTCAAGAACTCTATGTACACCAAGTGTGAGTCACAGGAGAAATAAAAAGTAAACCAAAGCAGAGATGCAAGGAGATAGCTGCACCAAGCATGACAATTGCAGCCTGCCTTTACTTTCCTGTCATTTGAAAAAAAAATGAAAAATAAAACTTCTTAAACTTAGAATTAAGCAACAGTGATAAGTAGTCCTAACTTTGATTCCTCTTCTATAAAAGTCCTAAAGAAAACCTCAAGCAGACTTAGTCACCAGAATAACTCAGCTCTTATTTATGATAAGCTCTTTTTGTCTACTAAGTGGATTTCATCAGATCAACTTTTCAATAACAGCTTTACAAGTAGAAAACTAAATATATGCTTATTGAAAAACAAAGGATCATAAATCATAATTGATAAACTAATGCATAGCAGAGTAATTCATGATAGGCTAGTCTATCGGAATAAGTAGACCTGATGTACACAAGAGCCAGCATACAGCTCAGAAGGGACGAGTAACAACAAAAGAGCCAAAGACCAAGGTCAGTCCAGAACCTTAGACCCACTGAGATATATTCTGTATGTTGGTGATACAGAAAAAGCACATGCATCTGTGAAGGTGCAGTGCTGTATCAGCTGAAAGAGCAGGCTGTAATTCTTTAGCTGTAGCCATCTCTGTTTTACTAAATCTATTGTTGCCAGGCTTATGATGCCCCTCTGAGCTGCATCAGCTGCAGCAAACTATATTATCACAAACTTCACTGACAAACTGAAATGAAATGTGCTAGTGAATAACCCAGGCAGAACTATGCTATTTAGCTGTTTTTTTCATTACTGAATAGATGTTATGAAACATTTAGTATCGTTTTCATTTATAATTATGGAATAGGCTGACCTGTAGAACACAGAAGTGATATTTTTGAGTTGTAATTGTTTCACATTATATTATAGCAAGGTCTAGATCTGCATAAATTACTGTAATTCAGTGTCTGATGTTAAATAATGCAAAATGCACATTGTTGATGACTTTCTAGAATGTTTTTGGTAATCAGAGTACAATGGTATACTTATCTGTAGAAATCAGATCTGCTCATGTCAAATCATCCATGTGTAATAACTAAGCAAAAAGCCCTTTAATAGAGATAGACACACACACTAACACACACACACACACACGCACACACACGCACACACACGCACACACACACACACACACACACACACACACACACACACACACACACACACACACACACACACACACACACAAAATCATGCTCCCTCACACAATTATGCATGTGTATGTATATGTATAACATAAACCCTCGGATTTACTAATCTTACATGCAGGACTAGCTTAGTCCTGTACAGAAGCGAACGTTTAGGAGCAGGATGGCAGCATGCCATGCATATTAATGAGGTGCGCTGCCTGAGCTCCTAATCTTACACGGAGCATGTAAGAGTGCAGAGGGTGTGTCTGAGAGCAGAGCTCTCAGAATATACATGCCCCTGCAATGCAAAACAGCAGAAAGGGGTAAGAAATGAGCGAGACTGCTCATAGATGTCCACATATCCCTATCAACAGTCCCCCTTTTGTACAACAGCAACAGTATATATAAATAAAATGAAGAAACCCTTTTATTTTTATTTAAAAATCAGACTAAAGCTAACCGTAGGTGCGCAGGTATGCCCATCGCTTAGCTACAGTTAGTGCAGCTTAAATGGCTGAAGAGGATAACAAGGAAGATATATGCAAATGAAGCAGCATAGCAATAGCAAGCAGGAAGTCCCGGTTCGAGTCCCACTGCAGCACATTCCATTTTCCATGGCAAAGCATGTTATAAGTAATATTTATGTTGCATAACCAACTAAATAACATATATTTATGAACTGGAGTACTGCAGTAAATGCACATGTGAGGTGTCAGTGTCATAATGAATAAGGCACTAGTAAGCAGGTTTAAGCACAAATAAGCAGTAGTAAGCATATTCAAGCGGGCTTAAGCCCGTTTGCACAGCGGTAAGCAATGCCTACACTGGCTAAGCAATTCTGAAGCTAACTGTCTGTAAGCAGATGTAACAGCAGGTTAGCAGTGCTTACATGTCTCACAAACCCACTTACAACTGCTCAAAAGTGCCTTAATCACTCTGTATCCAAGGGCCATTGTTCTGCCCATCAACAGAATAAACAGCCATGCAGGTCTCAAACCAAGGACCCTATACACCATAGTCATAGTAGTTAACCACCAAGCCATCACAGAAGGACAGAAGAATGAGATAGCAGCAAACAAGTCTTCACCATAGTATAACCAAACTGAACCTGTAAAAGGAATCAGTATACAGTCATATGTTACATAACCCACTACATAACATAAATATGTGAACTGGAGTACAGCAGTAAGCCCAGAAGTGAGGTAATTGTAATAGAGTGTTAAAGTCCCCAATAAAACACAAGGGCCCCACAGAGTGTACGTACACATTAATCATGGATACCAGGCATACATATAAGGTGTAATGACTAATACCTCAATGCCAAAAAGGCATTATAAGGCAAAGTCTAATGTAAGCAATGCTAAGCATTGCACAGGCCAGCTTAGGAGGTGTGAGCAATGTGTAGACCAGCTAACTCATTGTGCCCAATGATATACCCCTTTAAGCAATGCCAACCCTAGGGAAGCAGGTTTTCCCATACCTTAGCATTTTCAAAACTGGCCAATCATGGAAAAGTGCGGGAAATTGGCCCTACTTAAACCCAAGAGGTGGGAATACATCTCATAACTGGTTGTAGCTTCCTCTTGCAGGTACTATGGCAGTAAGGGAAGAAGGTATGTGCGAGTCCAAGGTCATGGAAGGACTCCTAGTTAAAGACCATGCTCAGAGACTGCTGCAGGGCCAGTACCAGGGCTCCCAATATAAGGTGAAGGCCTGGGACCATCTCGCCTGTGACCTCACCAGTAACACTGGCATACCCCAAACTGGTGAGCAGGTCAGGCACCACTATGCCGACCTGAAGCGGCATAAGGGGGACCTCTTGGAGGAGTAGCTCCAAGAGGCTAGAGAGTTAGGGGATGTTCCAGCCATGTGTTAAGTATCACCACAGTATGTGTGTAATAATTGCCAGCTCAGGTATATCATGGATAGGTATGGCTAAATATTCCTCTAATGTCCCCCACATCTGCAATAGAGTGGGCCATGAACCTGGAGGCCCACATCAGTTGCCTGGCGAGGTTGCGACGTGAGGCAGGTCAGTAATACTCATGCATTTACTGTCATGGGCAATAAAAATAAAAGTAGTAGTAAATTAATTTCTTGTATAAAACCTGTATTGTTCAAGGCAAGTATTGCATACACTAGATAATATGGTAGGAAGAGTCTCATATTGTTTGTAAGTCAATAAAAGTGTAATAGCCTGACAAAACAGGTTTAACTGCTGGACTGCATGTGCATATCCTGGTATCATATGGTAATATAGATATGCAATCATGTAATAGCACTGTAGTATTAAGCACTGTTACCCACACAGTGCACCATATATTGAATGTGTAGGAATGCCTGTATATGACAGGTGTAAACCCCAGAGGCCAGTTAGTACAACTGAGAGACACGTAGACAGTAAACAGGGAAAATTCAGCCAACAAAAACTGAATAGCACATGCAACTGAGATGTAAACTGTTGTTTTTTTAGCACACACAGCCATGGTTTAAATCCTGCCAGTGGTAGTAGTCTGCATACAGAATTATACCCCACAACTGTACAGCTATGTCCAGAATGTCAATTAAAGTGGCCCATATCTGTTGCCTATCAACCTGTCCTCCTGGGAAATCAGTGGGATGATCCCAGATGTATAGGCAGCAAACAGGAAATACAACTGATTAACACACAGCTATGAGAGCAAAGCTGGCACACAAGCAACTCCCCAATACCTTATGTGACTAACAAGCCACGTATGTCTCATTTTCACCCCAACTTGTCAAGCTGTGGTTAGAGTGTGTACAGTAAGAGAGTGAGATGTATGTGCATAATAGTAATGTGGGATCTGGTACTGTGTGTGGGAACATTCAGATAGTGCTAATAAACATTCCTCCCACAGGTCTGTCAGATACCAACACTGTGGCCAGAAATACAAGAATGATATGCAGTTGCTCTGAATAATGAGTTATTATACATCACTGTCACCCACACTGTCCTACAACATATAATGGCCTAGGAAATTTGTATATGAGTGTTGTAATACAAGGTCAGAATGCAAAAGCACAGGAGATTAATAAGACAGAAAGCAGATTGGAGATATACATCAATAGCTATATAGCAGACACAACTGTGATGGACAGTGTTTAAGTTGTAGCAGACACAGCCATGGTCTGAATCCTGAATTAGACTGCATACAGATTCATACCCCACAACTGTACAGATGAGGCCAGAATGTCCAGTATGTGTGCCCATATCTGCTGTCTGTCCCCCTGTCCCCCTGGTAAGTCTATGGGATGATCCCAGATGCTTAGCCAGCAAACAGGGAATACAAGTGAATGTCAAACATCATGAGAACACACCTGTCACTGTAGCAACCCCCCAAACTGTTAGGAGAGTAATATTCAAGTATGTCCTATCTACACTCCCATGTTGTCAAGCTGTGACCAGACTGTGTACAGTAACAGAGTGAGATGTATGTGTATAATACTAATGTGTAATCTGGAACTTTGTGTGGCAACAGTCAGGTATTGCTAACAAACACTGCTCCTACAGGTACGTTGGATACAAACACTGTGCTGAGAAATACAGACCATTACAACCTGTACTGGTACTGTTCACTCTGGTATTGTAGGGAATTGTGGGTGTTGCAGTTTCTCTGAATAATAAAGTATCACTGGTCACTGTCACCCACACTGTGTTACATAATATATGTGTAGGAAAGCATGTATATGTGTGTGTCAGGTCACTAAAGGTGGAAGAGGGCAATATTCTAGATATGTTCCAGCACACCTGCATGTGGTCAGCACATGGCCAGAGTCTGTGCAGAAAGAGCTGGACAGCTATGTGCAAAACAACAACCCGGAATCCGGGAGTATATGTAGAAACAGTTAGTTGGTGTTAACAAACATTCCCTTCACAGGTATACCAGGTAAGAGGTGTATACTGCAAGTAAATCTGGTTCATGTGTAATGATGATGATGACAGCCATATCGCTGTCCAAACTAAGGCTATAGGGTAATGTAGTAAGACTTGTAAGCTACAGATAGCACTGACTAGGAAAGTAATGTAAACTACAGGAATATACTAGTTGTTAATTTACATCTTTCTCTCCCCCTCCATATCACCAACAAAAATCAACATACCCACGCCAAATGGTATGTAAAGCCTCTGATAATGTCCAATTGTTTGATAAATATTTCCATGGTCCCCATGCATGTTATTCCAACATTGGTGGCATGGTGCCATCAATGTACCTGCATGCTGTTCTTATTACCACTGTGGTCCCATATATGCACGTGTTCTGTTTGCTATGCAACTGTTCCATATCTGGTATCTGGGTTAATGGGAATATCTATACCTGCTGTGAAATCTAACCCTGGAATATGTTGACTATTATTAACCCACAAATGATGAAATCTAAACACTATAGCACACTTGGGAAGGCCAGTCCCAGCGGATCCACCTAACCCACATCAGTTGGCCGTGGCACCGGGCACCAGCATGTCTGGGGCCCAACTGGGACCTCCTTTTCTGTTGGTCTTGTACTACCTTCGGGTGGAACCACCTAAGGGGAATGGGGCTCATCCCTCCTGGGAGTGGGTGCGGACAGGCACCTGTCAACCATCGCCAGGTCGGGGTCATGGTGAGTAGAGCGATCAACAAGCAGTTTGGTGATGTTCTATGCCTGTCACTTATGCAATGGCTAAATATGTAGATGCAGTCCTGAAGAAATATGTAACTATTGAATGTCATATTTGTAAGGATTCGTGGTCTTTTTTAGAAAGGATTAATAAGTTAAAATTTATAGATAATTATAATTTCGCAACAACTGACGTTAAGGACCTCTACACAGTCATACCTTGAGAGCAGGGCATTGAATGGATAGTTTTTTATTATACCATGACCCCCCCAAAACGTGCACGCTGATTGGCCAGCGTGCCCATTGTAAATCGAGTTATACTAATGGAAAAAGGTCCGGTCGCCCGGACTTTTTTCCATTAGTATAACTCGTTTTTTTAAAACACTGTCTCGCTATGTTAAATGGGTTTAACATAGCGAGACAGCTTTAAAATAAGCAATGGAGATCTCCGTTGCTTATTTTAAAGCTGTCTCGCTATGCTAAACCCATTTAACATAGCGAGACAGTGTTTAACGGAGAAAGCAAGATCTCCGTTTTTATGTCTCGCTATGTAAATTGAGTTTTACATAGCGAGACAGTTTTAAAATAAGAAACGGAGATGTCCGTTACTTATTTTAGAGCTGTCTCGCTAGGTTAAACTCATTTAACATAGCGACACTAAAAAGCAACGGAGATCTTGCTTTCTCCATTGCTTTGCACAGCTCTGATGTACTGCGCAGGCGCAGCAGTACATCAGAACTGCCGCGGATGCCAGACATCTGCGGAAGGGCAGTAAACAGGCATTATACTATGCCATTATTTAAGAAAAGTAACAGTTTCTTTTCTTAAATAATGTCATGGTATAATAGCAATAACCCCACAGTTGGCTTTGTTTGGTCCCTCGGGCTTCGCCCTCGGGACCAAACCACGCCAACCGTGGGTAAATTTAGCATTACCCACACCCAGGCGTGGGTTATTGCTATATTAAGGAAGAGAGGGGCATCAGTAACAGAAATTTCCTTGGTACAAGAACTTTTGGATGTTATATTGATAAACAATTACTTCATGTTCTATCAGAACTTGTATATAAAAAATCAAGGAGTAGCCATGGGTTCCCTAGTAGGTGCAAGTGTGGCTAATTTAGTCATGGCATATTGGGAAGAATATTTTATCCATAATGTAAGGAATGAGTATCAACAGTACATTTATTTTTATACAAGGTTTTTAGATGATATTTTTATTATATATAAGGGAGACTTGGATTATTTATGCAATTCATGGATTATTGTAGTAATACAACTGAGTTTCTTTCTTTTACATAAACTTTCCAGGTGGATAGAATAGCCTTTTTGGATGTAGATTTAAGAAAAGACACGATTGGAGGGAAATATATAGCTAAAATCCATAGAAAGAAAACCTACTCCAATTCATTCTTACATTTCAGTAGTGCACATCCAAGACATCAGAAGAAATCTGTGGTAAAAGGTCAACTTGTGAGAGCAGCCTGTATGTGCACTACTGATAGGGATTTTGATAATGAGTGTGATTTTTTAGAAGGACTATTTATTAGGAGAGGCTATCCAATTTCTTTTCTAAGAGATATTATTACTGAAGTCAGAATTAAAAGAAATACGGACATTTTAAAGCAATTTTGGGAAATCTTAGATTGATGGAAGGAGAAGCAGGTACAGAAAAAATCTAAGCTTTTAGAGAAAAAAACAGATTTTAGCATTTCTTTTAGAACTCCTTTTAACATTGATGGACAGGCGATTAAATGCATCCTGTATAAAAACTGGAATTTGATTAAAGCTGATCACTGATTAGATAGACTGGGAAGTACACCAAGAATAATATTTCAAAGAGCCACTAATTTTAAGGATGTTTTATCATCTAAACACATAATACCCCCTAGGATAGTAGGTATGTATAGATGTGAATTTTGTAATTATTGCAGATATATACAAACGGGCTAACCTTTCTATTCAAAGCAAATATTTTATTAGTAAGAATAGATGTAATTGTAATACCAGTAGAGTAGTGTATCTAGTCCAATGCCAATCATGCCCATGTAGGCAAAACAGACGGGAAAGTAAGAGAGAGGGTATATGAACACTTATATTACATTACAAAAGGAAAAGTGGAAAATGCCCTGGCTAGACATATAAAAGACCATTGTAACCATACATTCTTATTTAGAGTTATTGATACAGTAACAGTGGATAACAGAGGGGGGGCAATGTCTTTGTTATTAGAACAGTTAGAACTAAGATGGAAAATTATAACTAGAGCTTATGCAAGACCAGGTCTCAGTGATATCTGGTCTATTTCATGTTTATTAAAACTTAAAAGTCTCAATAGATGAATATATATATATATATATATATATATATATATATATATATATATGTATATATATATATATATATATATATATATATATATATATAGATATATATATATATATCTATGTATATGTATGTATATATATATATATATATATATATATATATATATATATATATATATATATCAGCAAAGCAGACCCAACAGGAAGATACAGCCAGTACTCCACTCCAAACGACTCAAAGCCAGTAAAACTCCAAAATCGAAAGCACGATATATTCAAGAAGAATTTTATTGACGTTAGCGCTTTCACAGGTACCCCTGCTTCATCAGACGTTACAAATAAATCAACTCCATGCAGCATTATATACCAAATTTTAAAATACATCATTTCCTGTTCAACCTCACTTCCTATTAAAATAAGACAAACTCTGCCTTAAAGTGATACTAATCCTATAAACATCAGCCACACACATAAAACTAAATTAAACAACTAGACGTCTTTCAAAACTAATATTTGACAAACATAATAAAATCCTTAATCAAACAGACAATGTATATATAAAATCAGTCACCTGACAGGTAGAAAATAAAAAATATGAAAATAAAAAGTAAAACATCTACTAGCAGTCATCATGTTGTAGTCATGCTATGCTTCATATCATGACCAGGATCTGATATCTAAAAATTTTTATACAAAACACAGGAAACAGTGCCTACTCTAAAAACTAATCACAGATATCCTGAACTAAGGTGCATATATGTTAACCATAAAAATACAATAGCTAAGATAACGTAGTAACAATTATATCATCTCAACCTGTCATAATAGAATAGTGCTTTCAACACATTGGCCATTAAGGTCCACATAGGACCTAGTGTTTAATAGATCTCTTTTTTAACCATGGTCTCAAAGGAACACTTTCATTCAGCCCTCGTTCACGATGGGCTGCAAGGCACAAAATCCATTCAATCTCTGATAACTCAGTTTGATTTACTAGATCCCCCCCCCCCTTGAACTCACTTTCTGTACATGTAATACTTGAAACATAAAAGTGTGCTGGGCAAATTGTAACATGTGCTTAGAGATTGCTACAGGTGTCCAATCTATTATAGCAATAAAAGTGATCCCGAATCGTCTCTCAAGGAACGATTGGTCTTACCTACGTAAAACCTGAAACATCTTTGACAGGTAGCGACATACACAAGATTCCTTGGGTTACAATCTGCCTGACATCTGATCTGCCAAAGCTTACCGTCGTTGGAATTCCTAAAAAATCTGGACGTGTCCACATAGGGACACTGGGGCATGATCCACACCTTCTGGTACCTAGGTCAACTGCTGTACACTCCGACATATTCAAAGAAGATAGATTAGGAAAGCACAATTCTTGTTTTAAACTTTTAGAGTTGTTGAAAACATATCTCGGACAGTTTCCTACTATCATACATGTATCCTTGTTGGTGGTCAGAATGTTCCAATTGTTCATTATCACATTCTGAACCATTCCCAAATTTTTAACATAAGGTAAAAGTATCTGTTGTTGTGTGTTAGCTGTACCACATACCTTCCTGCTATATGAATGTTTATGATCTGAATAATATGGCTTGCCCTTACTATTCCTTAATCTAACAACATCATTGCATACTGTCTCAACCACTGTAGGATCATAACCCCTGCTATATACATCATGTCTCAGTTTATTTAATTCCTGATGGAAAGAGGCATCATTAGAACAAAGCCTGGATATCCTCAGTCCCTGTCCTTTAACCACATTGGTAAAAGTTCTGGGGTGGTGCATGCTATCAGCCTGCAAAAATGACGTCCTATGGCATTCCTTCCTGTAGACGTTGGTATTGTAGATACTGCCTTCACGGACTATAGTTACATCTAAAAAATCAATGGATTCAAAAGAATGATCCATCGTAAATTTCAGGAAACAGTCCAATCCATTAATATATTCCAAAAAGGATCCCAGCTCTGCCACAGTGCCCTGCCATAGGAGAAAGAGGTCATCCACGAACCGTCTATAAAAGACGACCCGTGGATTGGATAACAAGACCTATATATATATATAGCTGCCATTGAATATTGTTGTTAATATAATATTCTATTATTTAATTATTAAGCATGATTTTTAAGCATGTTTTTATATTTTAAATATATGTATTAATATATTTATAAATTGACTAATAGTTTTTTTAAAAATGGGAGGGATGATTGAATTCATTGTATTAATTGTTTAGATCATGTGATTAGGGAAGACTATTTAAGCACATTTAGTAGACTGATGTATTTGTCTGATGAAGTTGGGTTAATAAACTTGACGAAAGCACTAACATTACACAGTGAATCGGTATTCTTTGCTATTTTTGTTGGCTTTAACAGATGTTTTATGCCAGCTTGAGGGCCACATGTCACGATTAGAGAGTCAGCCTGGCTCTGCGACTCAACCCCCAGCACAGCCACCTTCGGGGCTGTGAAGGTGCAGTGGTGACTGCCCATGGGTGGGGACTTCAGTCCCACTGTTACCACTAGGGGGCTTGTGGGCTTCTGATATCCCAACACCCCTCCCCATCAAGGCATTTACCCCCACATGTGTCATATACCACCCCTGTATGCATCTTGTTTGTCTTGTCTGTTAACCTACACAACCTACCTCCCCAAATATACCTGCTACCCCTCCCCAACATCCCACTCTCACCTGAAAAAGAAAAGAAAAAGGGCAATCTGTTCCCACAAAAAAATATTGCCTCATACATAGCTGTCTATATCGCACACATGTTCACTGGACGCATGAAATCCAGTTTAGCATCACAACTTATTACTGTTGTCCTCATACCTCTCCCAGGGGTTTGAGTGTCCAAATCTACCTCCAAATGCAGTGTATATGCACAGCTGTTGCTGTAGAAGAAATGGGCAGCTATGGACCTTCCCTACAACCTTCCTGCACATCCCTGGCTATTTTCCCTACTGTCTTTCACTCTGTGCCCCTTTATTCACCACTTTCCTATCAACCTCTTTTTTCTTTTCTTTTAAAGAAAGCACGGGGTAAGCGGCAGTAAGCACTTTTAAGCAGCAGTAAGCGGGTTTAAGCCTGTTTATGCGGGGGTAAGCAATGCCTACACAGGTTAAGCAATTTAGAAGCTAACTGAGTATAAAACACTGTAACCGGAAGTTAGCAATGCTTACCTCTGCATAAACCCACACAAGCCCACTTACAACTGCTTTAAAGTGTCTTAATCACTCTGTATCCAATGGTCCGTGTTCTGCCCAGCAACAAAATAAACATACTTTGCAAGGCTCAATCCCAGGACCCTGCACACCATAGACAAGGTAATTGACCACTAAGCCATGACATATATACATAACTCTGATGTTTTCAGAAACATATCATCCAGCCCAGTCTTGCACCAGTACAGAGAATGTATTCCAACATTTAGATGTGTGTGTGTGTGTGTGTGTGTGTGTGTGTGTGTGTGTGTGTAAATATATTAATATCTAAACAGATACAACATATCTATATATATATATATATATATATATATATATATATATATATATATATATATATATAAATATGCATATATATAAATATATATGAACATATATACATGCAAATGCCTACATCGACACATATATATGTCTACACCTATATGTCCACATATACACAGCAAGTTACATATATGTACACAGATATATATCTATGTAGGTATATAAGGACATAGTTATATATATGTAAGCAGATATATATCTATATAGGTATATATGGCCAGACATCTGTAGATAGCAATGGTAGAATAACTAAAACATATATGTCCGCATGCACCATTAATGGGGTTGAGAGGCCCCAAACAATATATGTCTTGTATGAATAGGTATACTCCCCACAGCCAAACATGTCTGCCCTGCAATACACTACCAAGTGTTGCAGATCCCATAACCAGGACCTGACATGACATGGGCACATCCCACCTGTATGAGGATACATATACACAGACACATATATGCAGATACAGATATATATATATATATATATATATATATATATATATATATATATATATACGGGTCTATGTTAAAACATCGAAAGTGCCGTTCATCGAACAGCACTTTCACGAACCAACTTTAGCGAAAGTGCATAACATTGAACATGCACGTTCGCTAAAGTAAACAAAAAAATTAAAAAACACACACAAAAAAATATAAACACTATTATGCAGGGGGGCAAGCCTCCCTGCACCCCCCACACCCCTTCTACTTTAATATTCTAACTCCGAGATTGCACTACATTGGGGAAAAGGGAATATTCCATTATGCCCACTGTACCGCGATCTCCACAAAAGATTTGTTAGTTGTACATCAACAGAATATGTTGATGTACAACTAACAAAACATGCAAACTGCATGTTTTTCATTTTTTACTTTGTTTTCGCGAAAGTGCATATTTGATGTTATGCACTTTCGCTAAAGTCAGTTCGTCAAAGTGCAGTTTGATTAACTGTACTTTCAACATTCTGACAAGGACCCATATATATATATATATATATATATATATATATATATATATATGCATGTGACTACACATACACACTCAGCGATATGTACAGTAAGATACATATGTAGAAAGTGCACACAATATGGAACAGCCACTATGCCTACAGTCAACACCTTCACAACTGGACACTGTATGGGCCACCCATACAAATGCCAATCATTGCCTACAACATATACCCACAGAGAGGTCATAGGAAAAACACCACACTCAGGTTTGCAGAAATGAAAAACCTTTATTTGTGTACTATTACAGTTCTATACCATGTCATATAGCTGTTCAGACACTGACATCCATATAAACAGAGTAATGCAACTGTGAAACAGTTATACTAATACAGTAGTCTGGAAAGGTTCACAACTGTTGCTGTCCAGGCCAAGCCCTTCAAATTGTACAATAGTAAAGACAGACTGGCCCACAGGATAGCAAAAAATCAACAGTAAGTAATGCAGGTGTATAGTTCGGCAGCCTCTATCTACACTCTGTACAA
Organism: Protopterus annectens; assembly: GCF_019279795.1. Taxonomy (NCBI): domain Eukaryota; kingdom Metazoa; phylum Chordata; order Ceratodontiformes; family Protopteridae; genus Protopterus; species Protopterus annectens. The sequence continues at coordinate 434,607,516 of NC_056731.1, read as the reverse complement.
AATCACTAGGTGGTAAAGACTTTAGTTGACAAAATGGGATGTAACTGTTACATAACAAGGCATAACTGACACCATCACAAGCACACTGATAAACAGAACAGTCTGTATTGCAGGAGGCAATAGGTCTGCATTAACCCAATTTATGTAAGTAATGTAAATGTAGGTGAAGTGTATGGTACTGTACATCCAGATACCATAAGGCAACTCATCCCTGATTTGTAACAGCCTAGGTTATTTATGGTGCATCCCCCCTAGACTCAATAATACAGGGCCATATACCACTGTTACATACACTGGCCTCTGGAGTGCATAAGGGCATACATGTATTTTGTAAGTGAAGCCCACACATATATGTCCCCAGCCCCCCCCCCCCCGTATGTGTGGGGGATACAACAGCAGTGGATGGATGGCAGCAATGGCAGTGTGATATACTCACAGCTCACTACAGAACAACCCCTGACAGCATGTCATATGTGCAAAGCTTGATATGTAGGTGGGGGAACACAGGCCAGTATGTGGAAACCTGTTGCCATACACTAAGCAAGTCGCTGGTGTTACAGGATAGTCTGCAACATACTCTTAGTCAGGGAATTGAGGACAGAAACATAAATAGATGTAGCCATGTACTGATAGCACTCAACACACACACACTGCCAGTGAAATATCTAGCACAGGACCTGTGTGGTGGACAGACAAAATATGATAGGCACACCTCTGGCCACCAAGAGGATAGGCCCACAGTTGAGAGCTATGCAAACAGACTGCATTCCAAGGTAAACTAGTATGTACCCACATAACCTGTAACACCAGTACTATACAAAGCATAATACAACTCTACTTACACTCTGTCTGTAGTTCTGGAACCTCCTACATATATGTTGCTGGCCTGAGTGTGCCGGTTCTCCTGTAAGAGGTATTGCTACCTGCTGTCTGTAACACTGATGCCCACACACAGGAAGGATGTCCATCACACAGGAAAGGTAAAGCGACCATGTCCACATGATGTAGGGATGCATAGTAGGTGGTTGCCATGACAGTGGTAATTGGAAGTACTATACAGCAAGCTGCATGCAGTTAGCAAGTGGAGGACACTGATTGGTGCAGAGGTCATCACCTTCATGTGCATCACCTACTAAAACCAGGCTGCAATATTTTCAAAGCAGCTCAATCCATTTACTGGAGAGATAGGGAAAGAGAGAGAGAGGGAGAAAAAAAAATAAAGACAAAGCTCTTCAAACTAAAAGCTAAAGTCACAGGCATTTAGCCAGCTGCCATTCAACAAGACATCATTCCCACAGCAGGTATATGAAGTATATATACATGTAATAGAATGTAGTCCCTGGTCCATCATAATGGGATAGATGATGTGGAATGAGTTATATGTGCCATCAGGTGTTGTGATGATGTTCAACTGAACAACTGTTATGGACAATAGTGTCTGTCCCTGTGGGTAGTGGGCCATAGCCATTAACTGTACAGGTCAGCATTGACAGACAAGATGTAAGTCATCATAGTACGTGTTGTGTAATGGGAAGTATGTATATTACGTGGCCAATAGCTGGTGGTGGAAGTAATGTCATTATGATGGACATGTGGGAGCCACAGCCCAACACTGGCAGGATACTCAGGTGTGTAATAGGGTTACCTGCAATTGGGTCCTACATATACCCCCCGATGTCAGTCCATGTCCATATGTGGCACCTGTCTGTGTTGTAGCAAGGCAGACCAGTGCAGCTGTGCAGGAAGGTATTGTGAGATTGTGGAGCTGATATCTGAATGTACCCCACATATAGGTATGCATATGTTTAAATATGTCACATATATAACATATAAATATATATATATATATATATATATATATATATATATATATATATATATATATATATATATATATATATTAGCATATATGTCCAGAAATATACACATACCCATGTGTAGACATATATATATATGTGCATATATATATATATATATATATATATATATATATATATATATATATATATATATATCACATATATATATATTACATATATCTAGACATATATAGATATATACCTATATGCACATGTCTACATATATACAAACATACACACAGACATATATGTATGTAAAGACATATCCCCTATATTACTACCACAGTGATGCATGCTATTTGCAAGGCAGTAGCACACATAGCAATACACATAGATATCTACAGCTGGCAGTGTATGCACCATGGATGAGTATGTCACATGTTAGTCCCTTGTTGGCACCACATTGCCCACGTCTGTGAAGTATGCAATGGGAATATGGGGGAGTATGGCAGGTACACATGTGGAGGTGGTCAGGATTGGTAGATATAGAGGACAGTCTACAGGGGTGGTATGTGACACATGTGGTGGGTAAACGCAGTGGATGGTGTGTGTGGTCTGTGATGTGGACACCCCATGGGCCCCAATATGGGCACAATGAGAACAAGCCTCCCACCCATTGCTACTCACAACAGCAGTCCACGTCGGCTGAGCAGGAGGAGCATGTTGGCACTGTGAATGTGTACTGGGTGCCTCAAACTGATGTAGCACATACCTCATGTGTCTGTGGAGTCCGGTATGGAACAGACTCTAGACCTGAGCTCAGGGAACAGGAACATGTGTATGTCTGTGTGTGCCCTGAGGGGAGGACAACATCCAGTGGGTGGTTCCACCTGATGGTATTGCTGTAACAGCACATGAGGAGGCCCCAGGTTGGGACACACATGTGATGTGGCCAGATATCATGGGCAAATGAGTGTGGAGAGGTGGATCTGCTGACCAATAGAACATATACATGTTATTGTGTCACTGTTATAGAACATATGTTGGTAGTAATAGTCTACACAATCCTGGTACATGTCCAACAGCATGTATATATATTATCCCCAATAACACAGACTGTCAGATGTGCAGCAATCTCAAAGCAGCCATACCACTGGCATATATGTAACCATAGTGGCCCTGACAATGGTATACAGGTGAATAGTCTGTAACAGGCCAGCAATTATGGTGTCCACAGGGGGGACATGGCTACAATCACATAGCAGAAGGTGTGGTACAATACAGTATCTGTCCAACCAGTAGTTAGGCTGTAGCCATACATAATGAGTTGTGTGTACAGTCTGTTGAAGCTGATATGGTGGGATGGTGACAGAGATGTGTATTACAAACTGTGGTAACCTTGCCATGTGAGTTGCTCAGACCTGTTTCCATCTTTATGTCTTTCAGCCAAGATGGCACATGCATTGTTGCCCACCTATTCCAATGCTGAGAATGAAGTGTTGATAGCACACATTATCCAGCACCATCTACTGCTGTTTGGCAGGCACGCACATGAGCAGCAGGAGCAGACCACCCTGTGGAATGACCTAGTCCACAGGGTCAATGATGAACTGCACAACCACAGTTATGAGCAGGTCTGGCATCATTGTACTGACCTGCTTTGCAATGCCCATCGGTGTGCTGCTGCAGTCCGGGGGGATACCCTCACCACAGGTGGGGACCATGCCATCCATCCCCCACGACACATGTGGAGGAGCTCCTGGCCAGCCTTGGGGCACCTGCCCATCCAGACAGTCAACAATCACTGGACTCCTTTGTGGAGGTGGATGTCAGCCACACACCGGCCAAGGAGCATGCAGGTAAGGACACAGGGCACATCAGTAAACCACTGTTGCCTAAACATCTGCATTGGTACAGATAGATAATGCATATCTGACATGTCATAGATATATTGTGTTGCTGCATTGTAGTAATAAACAGATGTTCAGATGTGGTAGTATCATGGGAATGCCCCATTGATGTATGGTAATATTGCACCCAGCCTGTAGCACTGCCACATGTGTGGCCACTGACATTGCATCTATCACCATCTTTTGTAGGTCCCTCTGGGATAACAGGAAGGCAGCAGCCTGTAGCTGGTGAGTATGTTTTATGTAGATGCTTGCCAACACACCAGGCATGTAATGGTGATGGTATATTCCATGCACACATCTAACACACCTATCCTGAATGCATGCTGTAAATGTGCATGTACTGTTGCTGTGAAATGCATGGTCTCACAGGGGTGACCATGATGGGGTATTGGAAGGGTATGTCAGACACCTGCATAACTAACTAACATCCTGTCATTGCAGAATGTGTCAACAGGGAGTAACATACTGGTGGTAGACATGGCCTACAGTAGTGGCATGTTCTGAACAACACCCATATACAGTGCAACACCAGTGTATATACCTGTAGGACAATGGCAACTGCTACAGAGCTACACTATGGCATAAAGCATTACAGTAGTACACATTATCAGCTGGGTCTAGGCTGCAACATGTGGTGTCCAGTGTATTGGACACTGCAGAGTGACACACATGTGTAGAGCTTACTTGTCATGCATCTGCATAAAAGCTGAAGGAGGGGGGAGCTCAGCATGACACACCAGTTCACTGTAGCAGGGACCCAAAGAATGACAGGAATGAGTCTATCTGCACATAATCAGGTTCAGGACCTGTGGCAGCCATAACCCTTCCCACATATACCCCTGCCAGGAGCAGTGACTGCTGTAGTACATACAACTAGAGATGTAATAAACTGTTATGATAAGAGTGTGCACACATATGCCCACATGGTGTGTATGCATTGTGGTCAGCAGCCACACACCTAACACAATCTGTAGACATTGCATGTGAAAATACAGGACATATGTCACATACCAGGCCTGTGTACTGCTAAGATATGTGGTGATGTGGTCCCATGGCAGATCAAGGATGTGTGTATAAAATCAGTAAAGGTGTGTACTCCCCCCATAGCCACAGTATGCTCTGAAGGTTGTCAGTGTAAAAGTATTGCAGTGGTCATATATGGTCTGTTGATGTTGACAGCTGTAAATCAGGCATTGGGCATTCACCAATGACAACTGTCCACACATCATCCCAGTTATGTGTTGCTGAAAAATATTGAGGCTGTGAGAAATAAAGCTGACATAACTGACACAGTACCGCACATTCCACAATGGTTGTATACCTGTGAGTTGTGGTGCACAGCACATGGCAGGGTGCAGAACAGGTGCAAAGCAATACTGTGTACATGGGTGCAGTGGTATCCAGGGGAAGGAGCATCACCTATTAATACAGCACATGCATCACACACATGTATACTGTTGCTAGCATGGATTGACTGTAGCTGAACTGCATGCTGTTATGTACCATATGTTCTGCATGTTGGCAGATGGGCAATAGGAGGACTGTGTGTACTGTCATTGTGAAACCTCACCTGTATGTTTGTGTGTGTGTGTGTGTGTGTGTGTGTGTGTGTGTGTGTGTGTGTGTGTGTGTGTGTGTGTGTGTGTGTGCATCCTGGTGGTTAGTTAGTTTGTCTGCATAGTCACTCTGGTTAAGTGGAGGGATGTAGATGCATGTCGGATGCGTGTGTGCATGTGTGTGTTTGTGTGTGTAACCATGTATGTACATGTGTGATTGTGGGGTGTTCATACGGTTGTACCTCCCTTTGGGACCATGCAGTACATGGACTGCTACATTACACACAAGGAATACCTGTCATGTGTTTAATCACAGGACAGTAAATAGTATAATATTGTCTGTAGCTTGGAACAGGCATCCAGAGGGAAGGTAGACTCCAGCTACACACTTAATACTGCAGTCAGCAGAGAGATCACCTACTACCCACGTATGCAGCTCTACAGATGCATTGGAAAAGTACTAGTCAAAACCAGGGAGTGTATCCAAATATTACAATTGTCACATTATGGGCTGACAGAGCAGCATATCTGGCATGTACTGAGCATTACATGCACATGACACACCAGTGGGAGGTAGTATGGATACAACATAGTAGCCCACACATATGGGACCATGCACATCATTTCCAGGTATACAGAGGGTGCATACCGAATGACAGCAGTGAGGCCATGTAAATCCACTACAAACAGGTCAGGCAGATAAAGTAGCAACAGGCCTTGTGTTGTGGCCACTTGTGTGGGCATTTAGAGGACTGTGATGTTAATGAGTGATATCAATGTGTGTATGTTAACAAGTGTGATGCAGGATGGGGTAACACATGGACATATACGTGGGACTGTCTGTAAAGCCATGGTCAGGTAGGTATTACAGAGGTGTGTGTGTGTGTGTGTGTGTGTGTGTGTGTGTGTATGTGTACTGTTAGGCAATGCTGTACTGGTTTTAAAGTGCATTTATTGTTTTCCCCCACAGGTGGTGAGATGGGTCAGGGTCCCTCCTGCGTCTGATGTAGGTGTGCATACAGAGACCATTGATGATGATGATAATAATGTTGAGACACAGGTGGGGTTGTCAGGGGCTGACACTGCACCAACACTTGACATTCCCCTTTTATCCACCTCACCCACACACACAGTTTCAATGCCTATATGCACTCCATCACCAGTGGCCATAGTGGAAGGACAGCTGGTGTTCAGTGGCAGTGCACAGGAAAGTGTGGCAACCATGCCTACTGTGTCTGGTGCAGCAGGCATAGCAAGAGGTCCGGCAGGCCACCACATAGGCAGATGTCCCAGGGTGCTTGTGGTAGGGCTGCTGGACATCATGCCCCTGGCAGAGGCGACATAGCTGCTACCAGCATAAGCATGTCTCAGGCTGTCATGGTGGCGCAGGCGTGTATAGAACGTTACCACAGACAGGGCCTCAGGCTGCAGAGGACTGGTCTCACATCTTCAAATGACAATGCCCATGAACAGGCTAGTGCCATCCATGGATTAAATGAGTTCATGGATAGACGGTCTGATGAGATGATGGCCCTCATCAACCATGGTCTGTCCATGCTTGAACATATGGTGGGAGTGTGGCAACGTCCGTGTGGATGTAGGCCAACAACGCCAACAGCTGGTAGTCAACATGGATGTGCCAGGACACCAAGGGGCTCCCATAGTGGCAGTAGCAGCCCTGGCAGTGCAGGGGATGTGCTGTCCACACCACACCACAGCAGGCCACATGCACATGGTCCTGGGCAGTCCCTGGAGGGACCTGGTACCAGCGGACAAATGTCATCAGCAGGTGAGAGTAGCACATCGAAGCCTGTACCTGGACATGCCCACGGAACCCCTGGCAGGCACACTCCACATGTCCGTGGCCAGAGGCAATGAACTGCACACCCTGCCAGGTATGGTCTGCAGCTGTCCATAAGCACCTGTGTAGGGCAGCCACATGGCAGAACTGTGTGCATGTATACCCACACACTATGCAAACACACCTAGGGCAACCTCATACCTACACACACCACATCACCTCAGGTAGCTCCCCAGAGTACACCCCTCACCCACACACATGGTGTCAAATGGATGGCCCACACTCAGCCTCTGGCAAACCTACACCACACCATGTGCATATGATGATACCTGTGCCCCATCCCTGTCATCCATACCATTGATGTAGGGACAGGCTGATATGGTTCTGATGCACATGGTGACTGTACAACAGTGTACCAAAGTACTGCAGTGTACTTGTTGCAGGGTGTAGAGTGTGATGCATATTTGGCAGGTAGTGTAGCCATCCAGCATTGATGCATTATAGCTGTTAGTAACACTGGTTGATTGCAGTCCCTATAATGTTATCCATTTGAGTTGCAGGTGTACATGTGTCAGCACAAGGATGGTCTGCAGTCATATTCCACAAAGGGGTATGTCACTGTGCTGACACCATGGCTATGACATATCTGGGGTATAGTCAAACACATTTCACAGGTTACTAAACCGGTTATTGCCTGTGCCACATGGACAGGTGGCCCGCTGAGGTGTGTATACCCTGCAACATGATGTAGACCCATCCACATATATGCACACTGTTACTTGCCAACATTGGGGCTAGACCCCTACCTAGCTATGCCGTGATACTGATGTGTGTGGCTTACATTGCACACACCACACAGAGTTTAGGGTGAGGTGTGTCCCAGGTTGCATGGTACATGCAGAACATTCCCCGACATGTACAGTATGCTACTGGGGGATGTAATGGGTGTGTTTAGATGATACATAGTGTGACATACCATCATATACACATTTACAGACACATAACAGTCAGACATGCATTTGAGATACCAAGGCCAATTGCTGCTAACTAACTTGACCATGTCTCCAATGTGTTACAGGTAGGCTGCACAATCACATGCCTAACTGGCTTGGATTGTGGTAACAGTTACCTGTATGATTGATGGTGACAGTGGTAACCATTACATGGTACATGGGACATATACCTGGTATACCTTGGTGCAAAAACAGTGTACACAGCACTCACATCCCCCACTAGATATTGTACTCCCTGAAACCCATGATGACACTCTGCCATACCCACCATCACACATTGGCTGTGACTGTGCTACAATCCATAGTATACCCCAACATTGGTACTACAGGGATATGCATGTCATGCACATGCCACATGCATAGTAGGGCATCAATCAACCATAGGTTTCCAGTACTGGATACCTGCCATCTGCACATCTGTACAGGGACTGACAGTCATCAGCTTGGCAGGTAGCTATGCAGTAGCATGAGTGCATTGACAGGCCAGTAAGGGGTATATACTGTGATACAGCTCACACACCAAGGATACAACAGGGAGCCCTTGGTGTCCAGCCATGCTCGCAGGTGTGCCTGTTGTCAGTATTACATTAAGCACTCTGCTCTTGCCTGGGTTAGCACTGTCAACAGTAGTACTGCCATGAGACACTATATGCCAGTGTGACAGCACATACCCTGGGCTACTTTACCTGCATGTAACACATTACATGGATAACAGTGCTGTGTCCCACACATGACACTCACACCCCTTACTACTGTAATGACAGCACATAGGTATAGGTGCATGTATTGTACATGGCATTACACACAATTATTACAGATTATCAGACTGGGTTGTGTGTCCTGGTTACCAGGTCTAAGCTATGCTTAGCAAGTATCATTGTGCACTGATAAGTGTTGCCTACACTGTGTAAGTGCTTTTACATTTACCCATAGCTTAACACCACTTAGCTTCATGCAAACAAGCGCAAACCCACTTAAAGCTGCTCAAAACTGCCTTAACCACCCTGTATCTGACAGCCCTTGTCCTGCTCAGCAACAAAATGAACAGCCCTTGCAGGGCTTGAACCCAGGACCCTTTACACTGAAGTCACAGCACTTAACCACTATGCCACATGACCACTGTGAAGAGTGCTGCTGTTTTACCAATATATCCATCAATACACATATTGAGTAGTATTGAACATTTGCCTGTAATTCCTAATTTGTGTAGTCCTTGTTATTAATATGACTGTTGAAGCACATATGTTGTTTTATCATAATGTGCACATAGGAGATACATACAGTGAGATACATGTGGGAGGGTATACACAAGCATGATGTTTACTCATGACAGGAATATGGCTGTATACATATAATAGGTCTATATATGTCTACATGTGCATGCACATGTATACTCATACATATGTCTGTATACACATCTGTATAGTGCTACATATATATGGCCATGTGTACATCTCTTTGTATGTGCATATGTGTGTATATATATATATATATATATATATATATATATATATATATATATATATATACATACATATATGTATATATACATATGTGTATATATAGGTATACGTATATGTATATATAGATATGTGTATATAGCTATATATGTATGCACATCCTATGTGCACAGATATGCCTAATTATGATGGTATATATGTAGATATCTATAACTATATGTGCATACATATCTATTCTGATATACCTATGACTGTCAATATATCTGTCGATATCCATACGTATATGTGCATATGTGTCACTATCTGTATATGTGCAGACATATATTGCTCTGTATATGTATATATCTGGGTGTGTATATGTATATCTATGTATATATACATACCCATCTATATATGTCAATAAGTATATGTGTAATTATATATATAGCTATCTGGATAATTATATGTACATATATTTTCACAATATGTCTTGAACATGGAGTGTAGCCCTACCTCAGCCCCTATAGACCCAACTTCATAGTGCAAGGGGATGTTAGGTATGTATAGCAGGTATATTAGTAGACTATTGCTACTGTATTAGGGATTGTTTTCACAGACATGGTGTGTGTGGGAGGTCACATCTGCTTTTCACATGTGCGCCATTGGCTACTGACAGACATCCTAAGGACATCATAGTACAGTACCGCTGCTAGCACGTAATGCTCCTGTGGACTACAGCAGAGATATTGGCCAATATATGTGGACATTCTGACACACACTGTACAGTCCAGAGGTATACACAGAACCCTTTAGTGCAAAACATGTGAACCAAGCCAGACAATATGGATGTTAACAGCATGGGTATAACACATAATGACTGGTATATATTTGCCCCCATAGGTTATACATTCACACACCCCTGTCTGTCCTGACACATAATAACTGCTGGTACAGGGGTGCCATGGCCACATACTACCCACTAGATATTGACATACATCTGTACAGCATCCCACTGCTCTGTCTGACATAGATGACTGCTAAGGGAGGCCCAGCAGCAGTACATCTAGCAAGTATCTGGACATGACATCTCACTGGGTAAGTACACTAAGCTGCTAGGCATGTAACAAAGCACTGTGCAGGCTACAGGCAGACTGGCTCAACACTGGCCTACATCTCCTATGGGGAATGCACATGTACCTGCATATATAGCAGGCTCTACAGGCATGTCGCAGCACAGGTTAAGATACACCTGTGTGAAAGTGCACAACCACAACCAATGTGAACACAGCCACAGCCACAAATGATAAGCTAGCATAATATTACAGTATATGGACTATCTGTTCAACACCATCCTCATATGTGCCACTCACACACTAGCCCTTCACATACTGGGCTGCTACACAGTGTGGTCTGGTGCCTGTCTGTGGTATGGGACATGTATGTGTAGGGCCCTACAAACATGTAATCCAATACAGTAACATACAGTGGAGCAGCATGTAACATCAGATAGGATGAGACCTAGAACAATGAAACTACTACAGTCTGAACAAAGGCCAAAGTACATATTAACAATGCACACCTGTCGACATTCACAATAAGTACACAGACCTCAGTACTGTACAAACAACCACAGAATGTCCAGGATATGTCCTCAAATATAACCTCTACTGTACATAACATGTGTAGCAGTCTGCTATCTCATGGGCTTGTTATCAGATATGATGACACTAATTATGGTGTACAGCACATATGCACCTCTTAATGCATGACATATGTACAAAGGTTGACAAAGTTGTGGCTGGAAGCACATACACAGGGCCAATATTGACATGTTGCTGCGATAACCTCATACATTTACAGTTGTAACAATGTTTGTTGCAACATATGTCCTAAAAGGGATATGAAGTCAGTAACTGTCACAGCTTTCACCATCTACAGACCACAATCCTCACACTACCTTCTGCAGTTCACAGATTGATGCTCTGTGGGTAACACATGAAACCAAAGGCACCACACACTGCCCAGTCTGCAGATGACTCTACAGATGGGGATTCCTCATAAACATAGAACTGACATGGCAGGTATTAAAACATGTAGGACAGCCATATCCACACACACACACACACACACACACACACACACACACACACACACACACACACACACACACTGTTAAACCAACATTACTCAAAATGCAGTATAGCAGCACTTACAGTCTGTAGTCAGGTCAGGCACATCCCCTCCGGTGTGTTGCCCAGTTTCCATAGTGCATGTTGTTAGAGGTAAATCTCCAATCCATCTGAGATGCTGTTTGCCAAATAACAGATCGAGTTCCTGCTTACAGTGAATGAAAATGCCCAACACCAACATGATGTTCCTAGATATTGGAGTATGTTTCCATGCAATTGGCTATGGGAATGTTACCACAGCTGTTCCACATGCAGTCAGCTAGGGAAGGGCTGCAATTCCTTCAGAGGCCATCAGCTGATCATGAGCATCACTTAAAATACACATGCTGCTGCCTAAGCAAAGCAGGTGTAGGTCTCCTCATCCACCAGAGATGGAGTGAGAGAGGCAGACAGAGGCAAAAACAAGTCAGGAAGGGGTGGGAGAGTAAAACTTAAGCATGTCTGTGTCACACACCTACCAGCACAGGGTATCAAACCCTTGACAACTATGTAGTGCTATCACATTTCTATGGAGTTACTGGATGTGCCACATAGGTTACATGCTGTGGAGTCCTCAGAACGTATATGTGATGGTAAGTGTAGCTATACGGTAGGTGTAGTACATGTGCCTGTCTGCATGAGCAGGTGCCAGCGTTAACACAACCACATTCTCACAGGAATGCACACACATTGACACACTTAGCAGGTTCAGGAATACCAGCAAACAAAAGGAAACCAAACTAATGAAGAAATAGAGAGTATACATGGCTTAAATGAAACAGGAGATTTGGCACACTTCGCAACTTAAAAAACAATACGATACTTTATTGTGGATAAGCTGTAGAGAGCAATCTCCACCTTCATCAGATCACAAAATGTGTCACACTCTCCTATTTATGCAAATCAATCACAATCATTTAAAGAAATAACACATTTAACACATTTAATACAATAAGAGAATAATAGATTGTTGATCCACCTCATTGTCTAAACCATTATTAAGTAAACAGTTTACAAATGTTTTATAAAGATATATTTTTAAAATGTATATTTTGTTTTATTTTGTTTTTATATTTATATGTTGTGTTTATATATATAATGAATGTTATGATATCTGAATGCATTAGTATAATGACCATAAACAAGCCCATTACTTTTTATGGTCTTTTGATTCATGAATTGGTTTAGATAGTTAAATAAATAAATAAATAAATGAATAAATAAACCAAGATGGACACTCATGCTTGTTTAAAACTGCAAGTAATAAAAAGACGCTTCATAGTAACCAGTTTTTAAAAAGTCATCATATGTAACATATATACTATAAAATCTATAAAAGTCTAATGTTAATGAATGTACAGTGAAAATAGTCTACCTTTAACAATACATTAAGGCAGCATGCTTTTAATATAATATATGTGTATAAGACTATCATAACTGTTAACATGGGAAATTTATACAAAGCTAAGGAAGAAAAGGAACAGTTAAACAGTTCCTTTTCTTCCTTAGCTTTGTATAAATTTCCCATAAGCTTAGTTATGATAGTCTTTATACACATATATATTAAAAGCATGCTGCCTTAATGTATTGTGGTTTCTTAGGTAGACTAATTTTCACTGTACATTTCATTGTACATTAGACTTTTATAGATTTTATAGTATATATGTTACATATGATGACTTTTTAAAAACTGGTTACTATGAAGCGTCTTTTTATTACTTGCAGTTTTAAACAAGCATGAGTGGTTCATCTTGGTTTATTTATTCATTTATTTATTTATTTATTTAACTATCTAAACCAATTCAATTGAATCAAAAAGACCATAAAAAGTAATGGGCTTGTTTATGGTCATTATACTAATGCATTCAGATATACATAAGCATTCATTATATATATAAAAAACACAACATATAAATATAAAAACAAAATAAAAACAAAAATATACATTTTTACAAAAATATATCTTTATAAAAACATTTGTAAACTGTTTACTTAATAAGAATGGTTTAGACAATGAGGTGGACTGGTCAACAATCTATTATTCTTTTATTGTATTAAATGTGTTAAATGTGCTAATTATTTCTTTAAATGATTGTGATTGATTTGCATAAATAGGAGAGTGTGATGTTACATTTTTTGTGATCTGATGAAGGTGGGGAGATTGCTCTCTACCAAAAGCGCTTATCCACAATAAAAGTATCGTATTGTTTTTTTGAAGTTGCAGAATTTGTGCTCCAAGTCTCCTGTTTCATTTCGCTCGCTATTGCCACTCTCTATTTCTTCATAGGTTCAGGAATACAACTCATCACTAGTGAGATTGCCACAACACATTACAATGCAGGTATCACATTCACCACAGGGGTCATACGGAGGTTATATGGGCAAAGGGTATGGGGAGGTGTCTGACATCAGACAGCATGCTTCAATATGCCCGTGGGGGTTGTAGTGAGTGTGAATGTGAACATACGCATCATACAACACACACACACACACACACACACACACACACACACACACACACACACACACACACACACACACACACACAGACACGGTGTCAGTACTGACATGCATTGGTGCATTGATTCACGGTTGTGTAGTGGTCAACTGTGCCAGATGGCTATACAAGGCTAGGTGATGGGTAAACCTTGGCATCAGGCCACATGACAGTGGTCTGCATTGTGGTTCAGGGGTTTAGCTTCTTGATTTGCCCACACAGGTGGGTATTGTATTCACCATCCAGTCACCTGGGTGACTATTGCATGTGGCCAATGCTGTGCATTGCTTGCCATGTGTGTGCTCCTTAGTCCATGACATGGACAGTGTCTGTGATGTGCACACCTCCCACATGCATGCACAGTGACATGTGGAACTGTACCTGGCGTGTCTGGCCCATGCTGTGTACACAGATTATCATCAGATGTGCCAGTCCTGGCCTCATGTGGCAGGAACTGGTATTGGACAACAGGTTTACCCTGCACCTACATTGATAGCATGCTAATGGCATTCACTGATGTCAGTGGCATCTGTCCATACAGAGTATGTTTTCAGGCATGGTATGTCCTTTATGGGTCACATTTGCCAGCACCACAGGTGTTGCAGGTGTCCAGTGGGGAATATGGAGAAGGTGCACTGTCTGCTTGTATGTGCATATTGGACAGATGGACAGGGTGCCATACCCTCTGTAGGCCACTGCAATCACTCCATAGTTACTGGGCAATATGCAGTGTACTACCAACACAGCAGCTGTTACCTAGGCAAGTGTGTGTGTATGAGACATGGGTTGAGAGTGTTCTCTGACTAATACTAGGGTTGCTAACTTTGTTTGCCTGGCCTTGATGTCACATGTATGGGTATGGATCTGCACCCCAGCCTCTCGGTTATTTCACATCTGTTATCCCTGTATGGTGGACACTGTGATATATACTATGGCCACCATATAAGAAATTTGCAAAACCCGCTCCACATTGGACCCAGTTATTACACACTCCCAACCACCTCCACACAGGATACAAGTTACAAACACAGACACACATACACACGTCTGGGATTAGAACTTCTCCCTAACTAGTTTATGACACTACAGCAGTACGTAGATATAGTATGTGCCACAGAGATTACTGGAGTACTCCTTCCCCAAAGGTGTATTTGACATTGGATGACATCAGCAGGATTGCCAAAGTAGGGCATTCGAATTGTAGTGAGTGTGGCTAGGCTAAAATGCACTTCTCACTACACAAACATTGAAACACATACAAAACATCCAAGACTGACATGTGTGGGTATAGAATGCCTAATAGAGGCACAGTGTGTCTGTCTGACTCTGTCTGTATAGAGAGCAATGCTTTTTAGGGTAGTCAGACTACATACAATTCAAATGCTCTACTTTGGGAAGGCTGCTGATGTCATCCACCTATAAATACACTTCTGGGAAAGATGTAGCCCTGTAATCTCTGTAGCACGTACCATAACTGTGTATTGCTGTAGTGTGATGTAGAACTCTGGTAGGGTTCTATTCCAACCCATGGCAGCTCTGGATGTTATGTGTGTGTTTCAATGTCTGTGTAGGGAGCCATGCATTTTTGGCTAGTCACACTCAGTACATTTCAAATGCCCTACTTTGGCAATCCTGCTGATGTCATTCACTGTGAAATACACCTTTGGGGAAAGAGTTCTCAAGTAATCCTCGTGGTGCATCTTATAACAGCTTCAGGCTGTAGTGTGATATAGACCTCTGTTAGGGGTTCTATGCCCACATATGTCAGTTGCGGATGTTTTGTGTGTGTTTCAATGTTTGTGTAGGGAGAAGTGCATTTTAGCCTAGCCACACTCACTACAATTCAAATGCCCTACTTTGGCAATCTTGCTGATGTCATCCAATATCAAATACACCTTTGGGGAAGGAGTACTCCAGTAATCTCTGTGGCATGTACTATAACTGCGTACTGCTGTAGTGTAATAAACGAGTTAGGGAGAATTTCTAATCCCAGATGTGTGTGTGTGTGTGTGTGTCTGTGTTTGTAGGATTGGGGGGCACACCTGACTGTTATTACATTACTACATAGGATGGGGGCACACCTGACACTTGTACACATTTGCTATGACTGTACTGGTATGTCAGGTACTCCATTTCATTCTGTATTCTTACCTATCATGCTGACTAGAGGCATACCAGTGTACTAGAGATCTTAGCTTTGGTTGCCCCACATATTAGTGTCTTACTTCCTACCCTTCAGAACTAACCTCCCACTGCCTGACCTGCTGTAGTCTGTCTGTGTAGGCGGGGGGTGGGGGTTAACCATAGCCATCATTCAGGGGCCATAGCACAGGCACTGTTTAGGTTTGTCTACACCTGTTTTGCTGGCTGAGATTGTTGTTGGGTATGTGAACCACCCTGACTGGCATGTGTGAGTCATATGGACACACATGTAACCCAGCACATTTCCTGCAGTGGGTTTTGTCACCCTGTGTAGTACGGGCTACTATGGTGACTCCAGTATGTGTTACAGATATTATGGTGCCACTATGGGTGTCTACTTTCTGCTGCCATAACATTCAGTCACCCAATTCCCTTGCATGCTCACATCAATACCATAGATACCGGTAACTATACATTCTACTCCATTTGGCAATTGGTAGGTTGACTGACTTACCTTGAGGGTGTGCCAGAATTGTGAATGGTGCTGGAGGGCTGCATGTGTCAGATGCACATAGTACACTCCCTATACATGGTTGAGCACAGGCAGTGTCATGTTTGGCATCCCTTTTACTGTATGTGTGAGTCAGAGAGAAGTATCATTCCCTGGGACTTTACTGTATCAGTGTATGTGCTATGCATTGTCTCTTTGCTGAGGTCTCGGCATACTGGGCACACCTCCATTTGCCTACTGGGGAAGGCTCAGGTTGTTCCTCCTCTGAGCCACTCTGTGCCTGTGCAAGCCTTGGCATTGGTGGGTGGCTTTGTGGCCCTGCACCATGCTGTTCCTGCTGCAGCTGTTTCTACAAGATCATATTGTGTAGCATGGGACATACCATAACAATTTGGGTACATGTAGCTGGTAAGTACTGCAGGGCTCCACCAGATGTGTCCAGAGACTGGAACCGTGACCTGAGCTTCCCAAACACATGCTCTATTATAAGTGTAGTCTGTGTGTGCGCCTCATTATGGCTTTCTTGTTCAAGTGTGTGTGCATTTCTCATGGGTGTCATCAGCCACAGCTCCAGTGTGTAACCAGCATCCCGCACTAGATGACCGTAGGGGATGTCCCCACTGGCAAATCTCTGGTACAGCTGCGTCAGATGCCATATGTGTGAATCGTGATAGCTTCCTGGGCAGCCAGCACACACATTCATTATAATGCCCTGGGCATCACAAACAACCTGGCAGTTGATGGAGGGGATGCCCCTGTGGTTGATGTAGGCACTTCCCTGATTACTGGGTGGTGCTTTAATATGTATGTGCGTGCAGTCTATAGCACCCACTACCTCAGGGTATTCTGCTATTTGGTGGAAGAAACACACATTGCTGGCTAACACCTCACGGGTGTTGGGGAAATATACGTGCTCACTGGCATGTGCTGACATGGCATCCAGGAACCAGTGGAATGCTCTGGATGCTGATGCCTGTGAGATCCCCATGATATCCCTAGTTGAGCTTTGGGAGGATCATAGGTTCATAGGTAGGTACTAGGCTATCGGCCCTGGGGCCTATACAAGCCCAGCCAAAAAGGTACACTGGCTTTTGCCACCCAAGAAAATTATTTTCCTGTGCCACTGTCGAGCAGAGCCACAGAGGTGATCCCCGGGGTGAATTTCCTATTTCCCATCCAGTCATCAAGATTTTTCTTGAAGAGTACTAATGAGGAGCTTTGTTTGATATAGATAGGTAGTTTATTCCAGAGTATGTGAAGTCTCTAGGACAGGAATCTATCCCTCTGGCATGTTCTGTTTATTGTGGTGACAAGTTTTAGGTCCCTAGAGTGTGTAGCTTGGAGGGATTGGGATTTCTTTAAGTGGAGCATGTCAAACAGCTCTGGGTTTGACATAGCTTTGTATATTAGGCAGAGATCACCTCTGAGTAGGCGATATGTGACGGAGTAAAGCTGGAGTTTTTTTAGACGGTCTGCGTAGGGCATCTGTTTGAGGCTAGTAATCCTCTTTGTGAGGTATTTCTGCGGCCTTTCCAGTTGTTGTGGATGCCTTGTGAGGTACATACCAAAAGGGGCATTATACTCTATAATGGGTCTAATGAGTGATGAGTAGAGGGGAACAATGACCTCTTTTTTCTGGATGAGAAACCTTTTGTGATGAGGTGTGCCACATAGAAGGATTTCCTGACTACTGTGGTGATGTGATTATCAAAGGAGAGACTGCTGTCCACCTGTGTCCCAAGGTCTCTTATCACACTTTCGGTGTTAAGTATACTACCACCTATGTTGTAGTTCATGGGTACAGAGTTTTTACCAAAGGGGATGACAATGCACTTTTTGGCATTGAGCTTGTGGCCATGGCTTTGACACCAGGCATTTGTCTCAGTGAGGCCCTTTTGTAGGATGTCCACATCGTTAAGAGTTTCAATTATGGCTCCTAGTTTGCAGTCATCTGCAAACTTCGTTAGCCAAAGACCTTCTGTGTTAGCCTGTACTTCAGAGAAGTAGATACCAAACAGGAGAGGACCCAGGACTGAACCCTGTGGTACTCCACTTGTCACTGGTCTTAAGTCAGATTTGGAGTTTGCTACTTTCACAGTGTGGGTTCTGTCAGTGAGCCAGTTGGCAACCCATCTTGTGACATAGGGATTTATACCTAGTTTAGTGAGTTTATCTATAATTCCAGAGTGGGGGATGGTGTCAAAAGCCTTGGCAAGATCTAGGCAGGCTGTGTGAACCACCTTACCCTTGTCTATGGCTTTGGTGACTGCTTTAAAGAAGTCTATCAGGTTTAGGACACATGATCTGCCTTTTACAAACCCGAACTGGGTGGGATCCAGAGTTGGAGATTACCAATGTCTTTGTTTATAAGTTCCATGATGATACATTCCATGGCCTTGCAGACCAGGCTTGTCAGGCTAATGGGGCGGTAGTTCCCAGGGTCCGTGGTGGCTCCCCCCTTGTGGAGTGCGATAACCGTTGCTGTGCGCCATTCAGCAGGCACAAAGCCTGAGGTGAGGCTATGATTGAACATGGTACTTAGGTGGGGTGCCAGTTCATTCTATAGTTCATGTAGAACGCAGCCTGGGATGTTGTCTGGTCCCATGGATGCTGTGTAATTGGCTTTGGAGAGTGTGGATTTTACCTGTGCAGCCATGATTACAGGAACTTTGCATTCTTCCGGTATAGAGAAGGGCTCTTTAGGGGGTGAGAGGGGGGGCAAAGTTAGCAATGAACCTATCTGCCAGGATGTTGGCAATATCAGTTGGGTCTGTATATTTAGTGCCATTGTGCTGTAACTCAGAGCAGATCTGAGTGTTGCCATTGAGATTCTTGACATAGCTATAGAATGCTTTGTGGTTGTCTTTAGAATCAGTGGCAATTTTGTTTTCGTAACTAGCTTTGGAGGATTTTATCAGGGATCATAGCTTCTTACTGAGGCTGACCAGGGAGCTCCTCCACTCGTGGGATTTTACTCTCTTTTGCAAGAGTTTCTTCCTTCTGTTGTACAGTTTGTTTATGGCAGGGGACCACCAGGTTGGCTTCCTTTTTTTGGAGGATAGCATCTTGGTTCTCTTTGGGATAGCACGATCCATGCACTCATGTAAGTGCTTATAAAGTGCAGTTGTGTAGGATTCAGTAGTTGTAACTGTATTGTCCATCTGCATGGGTGTCATGAAGTTCACCACTTCTGTCTTAAGAAGCATGAAGTTGGCTTTGGAGAAATTTTTTACCATGGTTTCCTTAATGGGGGGGTGAAGGCAGGATGTAGATATCTAGGGTAATTAGCTTATGATCGGATCGGACCAATGAGGCGTTGACTTCAGGTGTGGAACACCTGTCACTCATACTGGTAATAACTAGATCTAGAATATTGTTGCCCCTGCTGGGGGTGTGGATAAGTTGATACAGGGCATTGGAGTTTATGAATTCCAGAAAGCGTTGAGCGAAGGAGTTGGTACATGAGTAGTTTTCCCAGTTAATGGTGGGGTAGTTGAAATCGCCCATTATTAGGGTGTTTGCTTGAACCCTAATATTTTCCAGTACATCAAGAAAAGAGGAGTGAGAATCCTGGGGCATGGTGGGTGATTTGTTGCAAGCTACAATTTGGATTGCAGTTTTGCCCAGAGTTAGTTGCACTTGGATAACCTCAGCTGCATTATGCTGTGCAACTAGCCTGGAGGTGTGGATATCCTTAATGAATATGGACACACCTCCGCCGTTGGTGTTCCGGTCCAGGTTACATGGCCGAAAAGTGTGGTATGAGTTATAGCCTGGTAGTGCAGAGGTGCTCTCTGAAGCCTTGAACCAGGTCTCAGTCACTGCACAGATATCGATGTTCTCCATTTTAAGGAGTGCCTCGAGTGAGTGCATTTTGAGATTTAGACTTCTAGCATTGAGTAGCATCACCCTCAGTTTTTGCTTGCCTGTTCCTGTTAAGGTGGTGAATTTGTCATTTGAACCTTGTCTAAAAAAGGCACTATAGGGGTGGCAAGAACCTTAGCCAGTATCCGGAATCCCAGGTGTGACAGGTGCAGGCCATCTCTGGCAAAGCATCATGGTCTGTCGACCATGTCATCCCAGGCAGACAGATACTAGATCCCTTTAGAATGGCACCTGAAGCTTAGCCAATTGTTGAAGTGAATCATTTTGTCCTTGTACTGCGGCATCATTCTGGGTGATGGCAGAATGCTACTCAGGGCTAGGGTCATACCTGCCTGGGCTACAAGATCGGAGAGCTCTTCCATGTCTCTTTTCATGTAGTCTAGGGAGGTACATCTCAGGTCATTCACACCAACATGGACAATGACAGAGTCATATTTGTACTTGTTGTGGAGTGACCTGAGTGCGTGCATTATGTGGCGGACCCTGGCACCCGACAGGCAGCTGACAGTAACCTTCTCCTTGTTTAGCCTGGTGAGTGGGACATCAGTGTGCCTGACTATAGAGTCGCCTATGAATAGTGCGTTGGGTACTTTGTTTTGCCTTATTGGCTGTTGTTGAGTGGCACACTGAGTCTGCGGGCTATGTGTCATTTGGGTTGTGTTTGGGGGTGGAGATTGCTTGCATTTATGCTTTGGAGGTCTCTGTTGCTTGAATAGATTATTATTGAGAGCCTCTACAAATGTTTTTGTGTTTCTATGTGTGGATTTTGGTGGTGTAGATTTAGTGAGACTATGTGATGAGTGTGGTGTGGTGCAAGTGTTTACCTTCTCCTCTTGACTGTCAAGTTCAGTCTTGATTGGAGAGAGCTTTACCTCCAGTTTGGCTAGATAAGTGCATCTCTCACAGGTTGTAGTGTTGGGTGGTAGGAGGAGAGGGTTGTCTGTGTACATGAGGAGATTTCTACATTGCCCCAAGATGCCCAGATTCATCAGATAGACAGGAGAGAACACTGGCAGCTGACCCTTGGACATGCCTGAATAAAAAAACTATTTTCCTCCAGATAAGTGAGGAAAGTGAGTACAAGAGCTGTTTTTCTCTAAGCAAGTGAGGAAAGTAAGTACCAAAACTGTTTTCCTCTAGGTAATGAGGAAGGTTGAGTGCTGTAGTAATTAGTAGGTTATTTAGTACTTACAAGTTCTGAACAAGTGCTGATCACAAATAAGCAAATTCAACTGCTAAAAGTAAGAATCTGTATCTGGACTAAACTAGTTACAGGAAAGGAGGGAAACAAGTGCAAATGTGGGCTTTTAAATCAGAAAGTTGAGAGAGATGGAAAAACTGCCCAAATGGCCAATAACTACAATTTCTGGGCCAGAACAACTCCTTATGTGGTAGATAGGTTACCTAGTGCTTACCACTCCCACTGATAAGCTAGAAGTCTTAACTCCAGCACAGAAAGCTTGGGGGTAGGGCTCAGAAGCTTACATACAGTCCTGGATACAGCAAATCTGAATCTGGACTGCGCTAGTTACAGGAAAGTTTATATATATATATATATATATATATATATATATATATATATATATATATATATATACAGAAAAGTAGCTAAAACAGCAGTCAAAACAATTCAAATGCAGTGCAAGCTAGCACACTTGAGTATGTAGCAATGTTAGACCAAATAGTTTAAAAAATACAATTAAATTAAAAATGACTAAAAACAATGCAGAAGGAGTCTATTAGGTAGAATGAGGTAAAGAGATGGGACTGGGGGGAGTGTCCCAGATCAAATCTACAGTGGGGGTGGGCAACTGCAAAAACATCCAAATTTAAACAACACAGGAATAGAGAGGGTGGGTATGGGAAAACCAACACCTTCAGCAGAGATATGAAAAACTATACAGTGAAGCAAAAATAACAGTGCACAACTCTGAAGTCAGCCAGCAATGATATAGAATTAGTCAAACAACAATTACCAGTACACAACTCTGAAGTGCCAGAAAAATATACTCAGCTCTGTATATCTCCCCATAGTTTGAAGAGCACTCTTTCAGGACACATGAAGGCTCCAGCAATGATATGCATACTTTTTTACTAAGAGGGTCAAACTTTATGCAAGTAATCCTTGAGATGGTCAGATAATACACAGGATGTAAAACCAGTTATACCAACTTAAGACACAGAGAAATAGGGGGAGGGGGAAAACACCTTCAGCAGAGATCTGAAAACTATACAGTGAAGCAAAAATATCAGTGCACAACTCTGAAGTCAGCCAGCAATGATATAAAATTAGTCAAACAACAATTACCAGTACACAACTCTGAAGTGCCAGAAAAATATACTCAGCTCTGTATATCTCCAGATAGTTTGAAGAGCACTCTTTCAGGTACCTGTGGCTAGTATTCCTAGGCCTACACATACCTTAGTATCCACTGGGATGGGTTCCCCTTGGTCAGTTTGGTGTAGGGTTGCCAGCTGTCCGGTTTTTGACCGGACTATCCGGTTTTCAGTGAAATTGTCCGATGAAAAAAAATCATCAAAACCGGACTAATGAAGTCCGTTTTTTTTTTTTTTTGCGCAGTCCGAGTCATCCGAGTCAACTTAAGGAGGACTGAAAAGTAAAAAAAGTAAAAAACTGAAACATACGCGCAACGCAAATTCAGCGTGATATGATTGTGTACTTAGTTTTGTTCCACTTGACCACTTTATTTCTCTAAAACGAGTTTTACGTGTCATCACCGTTGTCAGTGTCACTCATGCTCACGCAGCATGCTGTAACAGTTTTACACACCTGACCTGGCACCTTTTAATGAGAAACCAGTCCACTGGCCGCAATACGCAGCAGAATGCTGGAGTAGGAGGAGTGTGTTTGACAGGCTGACAGGCTACAGCTCGGTCATGTAATGAATAGCTGGATAGTTTAAACAGGCGTTTGAAGAAGACTATGTATATAAGTACAGTGTCTCGGTTTACTTCGTTGTTGAGCGGATAGTTGGACGATGGTACTCATTCAAAAGTACTGAAATCCAGAAATAGTCAAGCCCCGGGATTCATGAATCTTGCGCCAGGCGGACGCATAGCGTAGGCGTTACAATGCCAGATATGGCCGCCGAGCGATTCAGGTACGATCCAATTCCACGTGCACTACCGGCGTGCGCCGGATTTGCGCCGCCTCAGGCGTAGGTATGTTAAACACCCCATGTGCGGTGTTGCACCATGCAAATGAAGGCATATAGCAATCCACGGCGGCGAGGCGAAAGGGCACGGCAATGTAAACCAAAAAAAACAGTTTACATTTACCCAAACATGACATAGGAGTAACGGAAGGCTGTCAACATCAGGTATCACACTGTTGCCACATGCCAATGGCGAAAGACACAGAGAATGTCAAAAGAAAACATGCACAACACGTAAATAATGACATAAATGGTATGTCCACAGAAACACACAGCAGAACCCAGGACATGTCCGCGGAAGGTGCTAAACAATGAAATAATATGACAATGTCATAAAAGAGCAGTGTAATACACATCAGCTTCAAAGCCACAATACACCATGGTATGCATGGAAAGCCACATCCACGGTGCAAGGGTTGCCAAGGAGTCGCGGCAGTGTTCGGCGCGGTAACTATGAATTAGTAGTCAATGCCATGCAAATGAGGCAGATGATCCTGAATCGCAAAACCCCCGCCGGTGTAAGGCTGGACCAAACGGCGGAGCGGTAATACACCGAGGAGTGGCTCAGAGGGAATACATGTCAACCGCAGAGGGGTGTACCACTGTAGGAGGAAGCACATTGGAGCCCAGCAAACATGGGCTGTACATCGCACATCACAGCAGCAGGACTGGCGTGTGGGGAAATAGTTGAGCTGAGAGCACACAATGCGCGCAGAGATGCATATGCACGAGGATGACTACGTTTCCTTAACCCAGTCATGTGACGCCTGCCCCGCCAACAACAACGGATACAGGAAGGTGATGCTGAGAATATGAGGAAATGCGGAAGCAGTGAAATTGGAGTAGTAATGAGCAATCAACAGCAATCAACCCACGAAGGCCAATTGGCAGCAGCTGACAACTCTGCATGCAGAAACCTGCAAAACGGGATAGGGGAGGCATATGAATGCAAAGAAAGTAGGGGAGGTAGCAGATTGCAAAGAGTGAAGAACCGACACAGCAGAGCCAAGTAGACAGGCAGCATAACGGCAGCGGCAGACAAAACGCACGATATGCCATGTCCCAGAAACTACACATGACAGGGCTCTGCAGGATGCAAGCCAGGAAATAGTAGGCTTAACGCAGAAACAGTAAGGTAAGGTCGAAAGCTAATACAATGCAGGCAAGAGTAATGCAACACCAAAGGCAACAGCGTTGCAGTGCCAATGGTAAAACACGGAAGATAATCCACAGATACGGCCACACAGACACACCCTATGACATCACCGGGTGTACAGCACAACAGTATAAAGTGTGAATGCACACAACACACAGCCGTGTATTCCCAAACGCCACACTCTAGGTGTAAACACACAGGGAACTTTTAAAATGTACATGTTGGGTGCCGCCGTGGCCATGATCCATCAGCATGTGTTAGAGACAGACGGAGTTGTGGAGGAGGGTGCCGACAACTACAGTAGGCCTCAGAGGAGAAGGAGAGTGTTCAGACCAAGGGTAACCTACCAGGGGCAACAGGACCTGGAGATAGTAAAGCATTACAGGGTGGATAGGGACACTCTACAGCAAATAGCGGAGCTGTGCCGGCCACACCTGAGAACAAGAAACAACAGAGGGGAGCCCATCCCAGTGGACACAAAGGTATGTGTAAGCTTGCGAATACTGGCCACAGGTACCTTTCAAAGGCCAACTGGGGATATAATGGGTATCTCACAGGCATCAGCATCCAGGGTACTACACCAGTTTCTGGATGCCATGTTACCACATGCCAATGAGCATATATACTTCCCCAGATCTCAGGAGTTGGCTAGCAATATGCGCCACTTCCACCGTGTGGCACAATACCCGGAGGTACTGGGTGCAATAGACTGTACGCACATACAAATCAAGTCACCACCTGGGGAGCAGGGTAGACGCTACATAAACCGCAAGGGATTCCCCTCCATCAATTGCCAGGTCGTGTGCAATGCGCAGGGCATTATCATGGATGTGTGTGCTGGCAGCCCTGGAAGCTACCATGACTCCCATATCTGGCATGCCTCACAGCTGTATCAGGTATTCGCCAGGGGGGACATCACACAAGGCCACCTTGTGGGGGATGCTGGCTATGCACTGGAGCCGTGGATGATGACTCCCATCAGAAATGCACACACACACATGCAAGAACACCATAATGAGGCACACGCACAAACCAGAATAATCATAGAGCGTGTGTTTGGGATGCTGAAATCACGGTTCTGGTGCTTGGATACATCCGGTGGAGCCCTGCAGTACTCTCCAGGCACATGTGCCCACATATTCATAGTATGTGCCATGCTACATAATATGATCCTGCGGAAGCAGCTGCTGCAGGGACATAATGGTGAAGGGCCACAAAGCCCACCACAACTGCCAAGGCCAGTACAGGCACAGAGGGTTCAGGACCATGAACACACTGTCCCAGCCCCAGTAGGCAGATGGAGGCGTACCCAATATGCCTATGCCATGGCAAAGAGGGAACGTATAGCACATACTCTGACAGCGTTGGCCCCATGGACTGACTCCTCCCTACCTGCACACACAGTGAAATGGATGGCACAAAAACATGGCCACCCGTAAAGTGTACCGTATGGGTGGCCCTATGTGTGACTCCAACATAGGCAGCACCCAAACACTGCACACCCAACAGCTAGCGGAGCATGGAACGCCAACACCTGAACCGTACGTGGATCCTACAGCAGACGGCGTTGCTGTATGCTGCCACGTTCGCTGCAAGGTGTATACATATAGACATGTACATATGTGCATATACAGATATGGAGATAGATATAATTACACACATAGAAATATATGTACACATATACATATAAAGTACAACAGGTAAGACAGAATCAGAGGAATGCAAGGTGATAGAGAAGTAACACGCGATATCTGTACATAGTAAACATAGTGAACTACAACCTGAGCATCCGGGAGGTTTAACAGAACAGGAAACCGCCACCCATGGAAAGGTCAACATATCGAAATGCATAACCGCGAGTCGGGATGATCGCCAGGCCACAGTACAGTAACAGTACATGTGCGGGTAATACTATGATGATATGAGGGGGGAGGTAGACACTGCCGCCGGTGATGCGGGCCACGCAGGTACTGTGTGCAACCATCCCTGTGACTGCCGCAGTATGTGTATGTGTGCGGTGACAGTGCTGTGTGTTCCGCTGTGCGAGTGTAATGTGTGTGCCACTGTAAAATGTGTATGTTGGTGCCATGTGACAGGCGGAGTGGAACAACATGTGTAGGCATACAGTATAGGAACCACAGGCGTATGTACACCAGTACTCCCAAAGTAGTACTGAGAGACCCTCCTGGGCAGCAACACACACATTATAATGCCCTGGGCATCACAAACGACCTGGCAGTTGATGGAGGGATGCCCTGTGGTTGATGTAGGCACCCTGATTACTGGGTGGTGCTTTAATATGTAGGGGTGCAGTCTATAGCACCCACTACCTCAGGGAATTCTGCTATTTGGTGCAAGAAACACATTGCTGGCTAACACCTCACGGGTGTTGGGGAAATATACGTGCTCACTGGCATGTGCTGACATGGCATCCAGGAACCAGTGGAATGCTCTGGATGCTGATGCCTGTGAGATCCCCATGATATCCCTAGTTGAGCTTTGGGAGGATCATAGGTTCATAGGTAGGTACTAGGCTATCGGCCCTGGGGCCTATACAAGCCCAGCCAAAAAGGTACGCTGGCTTTTGCCACCCAAGAAAATTATTTTCCTGTGCCACTGTCGAGCAGAGCTACAGAGGTGATCCCCGGGGTGAATTTCCTATTTCCCATCCAGTCATCAAGATTTTTCTTGAAGAGTACTAATGAGGAGCTTTGTTTGATATAGATAGGTAGTTTATTCCAGAGTATGTGAAGTCTCTGAGACAGGAATCTATCCCTCTGGCATGTTCTGTTTATTGTGGTGAAAAGGGTTTTAGGTCCCTAGAGTTTTAGCTTGGAGGGATTGGGATTTCTTTAAGTGGAGCATGCCCAACAGCTCTGGGTTTGACATAGCTTTGTATTTAGGCAGAGATCACCTCTGAGTAGGATATGTGGGAGTAAAGCTGGAGTTTTTAGACGGTCTCTGGGGCATCTGTTTGAGGCTAGTAATCCTCTTTGTGAGGTATTTCTGGGCCTTTCCAGTTGTTGTAGATGTCTTGTGAGGTACATCCCAAAAAGGGGGCATTATACTCTATAATGGGTCTAATGAGTGATGAGTAGAGGGAACAATGACCTCTTTTTTCTGGATGAGAAACCTTTGTGATGAGGTGTGCCACATAGAAGGATTTCCTGACTACTGTGGTGATGTGATTATCAAAGGAGAGACTACTGTCCACCTCCACTTATGTCCCAAGGTCTCACCACACTTTTGGTGTTAAGTAGACCACCTATGTGGTAGCTCATGGGTACAGAGTTTTTACTGAAGGGGATGACAATGCACTTTTTAGAACCGAGCTTGATGCTATGGCTTTGACACCAGG
This sequence comes from Protopterus annectens, assembly GCF_019279795.1. Taxonomy (NCBI): domain Eukaryota; kingdom Metazoa; phylum Chordata; order Ceratodontiformes; family Protopteridae; genus Protopterus; species Protopterus annectens. Next base: position 434,579,102 of record NC_056731.1, on the reverse strand, counting down.
CACATGTCTCAGTGCGGCCCTTTTTGTAGATGTCCACATCGGTAGAGTTTCAATTATGGCTCCTAGTTTGCAGTCATCTGCAAACATGGTTATCCAAAGACCTTTTGCATTAGCCTGTACTTCAGAAAAGTAGATACCAAACAGGAGAGGACCCAGGACTGAACCCTGTGGTACTCCACTTGTCACTGGTCTGAAGTCAGATTTGGAGTTTGCTACTTTCACAGTGTGGGTTCTGTCAGTGAGCCAGTTGGCAACCCATCTTGTGACATAGGGATTTATACCTAGTTTAGTGAGTTTATCTATAATTCCAGAGTGGGGGATGGTGTCAAAAGCCTTGGCAAGATCTAGATAGGCTGTGTGAACCACCTTACCCTTGTCTATGGCTTTGGTGACTGCTTCAAAGAAGTCTATCAGGTTTAGGAGACATGATCTGCCTTTTACAAACCCGAACTGGGTGGGATCCAGAGTTTGGAGATTACCAATGTCTTTGTTTATAAGTTCCATGATGATACATTCCATGGCCTTGCAGAGCAGGCTTGTCAGGCTAATGGGGCGGTAGTTCCCAGGGTCCGTGGTGGCTCCCCCCTTCTGGAGTGGGATAACCATTGCTGTGCACCATTCAGCAGGCACAAAGCCTGAGGTGAGGCTATGATTGAACATGGTACTTAGGTGGGGTGCCAGTTCATAGAATGCAGCCTGGGATGTTGTCTGGTCCCATGGATGCTGTGTTCTTGGCTTTGGAGAGTGTGGTTTTTACCTGTGCAGCTGTGATTACAGGAACTTTGCATTCTTCCGGTGTAGAGATGGGCTCTTTAGGGGGTGAGAGGGGGCAAAGTTAGCACTGAACCTATCTGCCAGGATGTTGGCAATATCAGTTGGGTCTGTATATTTAGTGCCATTGTGCTGTAACTCAGAGCAGATCTGAGTGTTGCTATTGAGATTCTTAACATAGCTATAGAATGCTTTGTGGTTGTCTTTAGAATCAGTGGTGATTTTGTTTTCATAACTAGCTTTGGAGGATTTTATTAGGGATAAAGCTTCTTACTGAGGCTGACCAGGAGCTCCTCCACTCATGGGATTTTACTCTCTTTTGCAAGTTTCTTCCTTCTGTTGTCGAGTTTGTTTATGGTAGGAGACCACCAGCTTGGCTTCCCTTTTTTTGGAGGATAGCATCTTGGTTCTGTTTGGGATAGCACGATCCATGCACTCGTGTAAGTGCTTATAGAGTGCAATTGTATAGGATTCAGTAGTCGTAACTGTATTGTCCATCTGCATGGGTGTCATGAAGTTCACCACTTCTGTCTTAAGAAGCATGAAGTTGGCTTTGGAGAAATTTTTACCATGGTTTCCTTAATGGGGGTGAAGGCAGGATGTGGGTATCTAGGGTAATTAGCTTATGATCGGATCGGACCAATGAGGCGTTGACTTCAGGTGTGGAACACCTGTCACTCATACTGGTAATAACTACATCTAGGATATTGTTGCCCGTGGTGGGGGTGTGGATAAGTTGATCCATGGCATTGGAGTTTATGAATTCCAGAAGGAGTTTGTACATGAGCAGTTTTCCCAGTTAATGGTGGGGTAGTTGAAATCGCCCATTATTAGGGTGTTTGGTTGAACCCCAATATTTTCCAGTACATCAAGAAAAAAGGAGTGGGAATCCTGGGGCATGGTGGGTGATCGTTAGCAAGCTACAATTTGGAATGCAGCTTTGCCAAGAGTTAGTTGCACTTGGATAACCTCAGCTGCATTATGCTGAGCAAACAGCCTGGAGGTGTGGATAACCTTAATGAATATGGACACACCTCCGCCTTTGGTGTTCCGGTCCAGGTTACATGGCCGAAAAGTGTGGTACGAGTTATAGCCTGGTAGTGCAGGGTGCTCTCTGAAACCTTGAACCAGGTTTCAGTCACTGCACAGATATCGATGTTCTCCATTTTAAGGAGTGCCTCGAGTGAGTGCATTTTGAGATTTAGACTTCTAGCATTGAGTAGCATCACCCTCAGTTTTTGCTTGCCTGTTCCTGTTAAGGTGGTGAATTTGTCATTTGAACCTTGCCTAAAAAAAGGGACTATAGGGTGGCAAGAACCTTAGCCAGTATCCGGGAAACCCAGGGTGACAGGTGCAGGCCATCTCTGGCAAAGCATCGTGGTCTGTCGACCATGTCATCCCAGGCAGACAGATAATGGATCCCTTTAGCATGACACCAGAAGCTTAGCCAATTGTTGAAGTCAATCATTTTGTCCTTGTACTGCGGCGTCATTCTGGGTGATGGCAGAATGCTACTCAGGGCTAGGGTCATACCTGCCTGGGCTACAAGATCGGAGAGCTCTTCCATGTTTCTTTTCATGTAGTCCAGGGAGGTACGTGTCAAGTCATTCACACCAACATGGACAATGACAGAGTCATATTTGTACTTGTTGTGGAGTGACCTGAGTGTGTGGGTTATGTGGTGGATCTTGGCACCCGACAGGCAGCTGACAGTAACCTTCTCCTTGTTTAGCCTGGTGATCATGGGACATCAGTGTGCTTGACTATAGAGTCACCCATGACTAGGGGTTGGGTACTTTGTTTTGCCTTATTGGCTTGGGTTTAGTGGCACACTGAGTCTGGGGGTATGTGTCATTTGGGTTGTGTTGGGGTGGAGTTGCTTGCATTTATGCTTTGGAGGTCTCTGTTGCTTGAGCAGATTATTATTGAGAGCCTCCACAAATGTTTTTTTGTTTCTATGTGTGGATTTTGGTGGTGTAGATTTAGTGAGACTATGTGATGAGTGTGGTGTGGTGCAAGTGTTTACCTTCTCCTCTTGACTGTCAAGTTCAGTCTTGATTGGAGAGAGCTTTACCTCCAGTTTGGCTAGATAAGTGCATCTCTCACAGGTTGTAGTGTTGGGTGGTAGGAGGAGAGGGTTGTCTGTGTACATGAGGCAATTTTTACATTGCCCCAAGATGCCCAGATTCATCAGATAGACAGGAGAGAACACTGGGAGCTGACCCTTGGACATGCCTGAATAAAAAACTATTTTGCTCTAGATAAGTGAGGAAAGTGAGTACAAGAGCTGTTTTGCTCTAAGCAAGTGAGGAAAGTAAGTACCAAAACTGTTTTCCTCTAGGTAATGAGGAAGGTTGAGTGCTGTCGTAATTAGTAGGTTATTTACTTACAAGTTCTGAACAAGTGCTGATCACAAATAAGCAAATTCAATGCTAAAAGTAAGAATCTGTATCTGGACTAAACTAGTTACAGGAAAGGGGGGAAACAAGTGCAAATGTGGGCTTTTAAATCAGAAAGTTGAGAGAGATGGAAAAACTGCCCAGATGTCCAATAACTACAATTTCTGGGCCAGAACCACTCCTTATGTGGTAGATAGGTTACCTAGTGCTTACCACTCCCACTGATAAGCTAGAAGGCTTTCCTCCACCACAGAAAGCTTGGGGGGGCTCAGAAGCTTACATACAGTCCTGGATACAGCAAATCTGAATCTGGACTACACTAGTTACAGGAAAGGTATATATATATATATATATATATATATATATATATATATATATATATATATATATAAAAGTAGCTAAAACAGCAGTCAAAACAATTCAAATGCAGTGCAAGCTAGCACACTTGAGTATGTAGCAATGTTAGACCAAAAGTTTAAAAATGCAATTAAATTAAAAATGACTAAAAACAATGCAGAAGGAGTCTATTAGGTAGAATGAGGTAAAGAGATGGGACTGGGGGGAGTGTCCCAGATCAAATCTACAGTGGGGGTGGGCAACTGCAAAAACATCCAAATTTAAACAACACAGGAATAGGGAGGGTGGGTATGGGAAAACCAACACCTTCAGCAGAGATCTGAAAAACTATACAGTGAAGCAAAAATAACAGTGCACAACTCTGAAGTCAGCCAGCAATGATATAAAATTAGTCAAACAACAATTACCAGTACACAACTCTGAAGTGCCAGAAAAAAA